>NC_142691.1:15462045-15765075 GCF_056320005.1 Nelumbo lutea
GGGGAGAATACCCATGAGCTTGTTTACAGGGGTAAGGAGTGTTGTAGGGAGTTCATAAAGAGATTTCTTGCTGCTATTCCATTGAAGGAATTGGAGATGGAAGAGAAGAAGGGCCGGTCAGTCTCAGGCTTATCCCGCTATCGACGTTTGCAGATTGAGTTCCACTTTAGCTCCACTACTTCTGCATCTTCTTCTTCTTCCTGTTCGGATGAAGCAGAGGATGGATTTTTTCAATAGATTAATTGTACATCTGATTGTTTTGCGGTTCTCTAACTAGTAGGATGGATTTTTCAATCTTTATATATACATAAAGTTTTGACACTATCCATTCACTGGATTAAAACTTAGCAATTGGTCTCCAATGCAACACAACAATGTACTTACTACAGTCCAGAAGTCAGAAGATGAGAAGAATCATTTTAACTTTTAACCAAAACAGCAAGAATAAAAAGTAAAGAACTTCATATTACAACGGAGGAAGAAAACCTGCAACTATCCTCCGTGAGATGATGATGAAAGGAACTCAAATTCCCCAATTTAGAATGCACAAAAGTTGGCCCAGCTACTGGATAGAAGGCCACACAATACAATACTTTTGGTTTAACTCCAACAATGGGGTCACTGTAAATCTGATCATGGAATTGAAATTTCAAAATCTAAATGAGGGAATTACCCTGCTCTCTCCGCTTCCTATAGTAACTGTAAAGCTTAGTTTATGGCCGTTGACCAACTAAATAAGGTCCGATGAAATCGTTTCTCTTTTTAAGCCTATTCGTTCTTGGAATGCCGCTGACAAGTTTTTCTGGTAAGAAATCTGAAACCCATCAAAGAGGCCCAGTGACCGTCGATCCAGTGGCACCCACCAAGTAAAAGCTGCCTACCCTCACTGCCCTTCTGGAACCGGTTGCTGTCAGCACCTGAATCCCTGAATCATCCATAGCCCTAAAAATGAAAACGATCGGTTCAGATTAGAATTGATTTTCCTCTTATGTTGAATTTGGCTTTACTGTGGTAGAATTCAATTTTTATTTTCCTTTCTGAAAATACCTTAATCTGACCATATAAACACTTCTTGGCTTAATCAATCAATTGCTTCCAAAAGTTAGAGTGAAGGTAAAACAGATGATTCCAGAACACCCCATCAACCCCCTTAAATCGAAGATAATGATGAACAACTGCTACAGTACCCACTTACCATCAGTTCCAGCTTAGAGAGGAAACGCGACCGATTGTCATTTAGTCATTCTGCCGAGCAGATGATAAATGGATAGATAGACCACTTGGAGCGGACGAGGAGCGGGACGAGGAGCACCGACAAAAGCGAGACGGACGGACTGATAAATAAAGATGACAGTCGACGACCGCTATTTATTGAGGAAGGCAACCAGAGGCAGAGTCTCTGACTCAGACAGAGAACCAACTCCTAGAGGCAAGTTTTACCGAATGACGTCACTCGTGGTTGGTGGGGAGCTAATCCGGACACGAAACCGTTATTCCAATCCAGTTAAATGAGTCGGTTGAGGAACGTGATCTAAACCGTTCCCATAATGGGCCATGTGTCTCTTTGGTAATACCGTTGCGTTGCGAGTTGCGACTCTCAACTAACAAAGAGGTCAGAAAATAGGAACGAGAGAGAGAGAGAGATCCGGGAGGGAAAGAGCGAAGAAGAACAAATTAGCTTTCGACGCAACGACGTGTCTCTCTGACGCTCTGAGTAAGTACTTGTCATATCTTCTCTTATGGAAGTAGGAACAGAAGGAAGAGAGATTAGAGATTAGATTTTACAGAGAAAGTGCAGAGTTTGTATGTGTTTATGAGGAGCAAGGGAGCTTTTCCTTTTGTTGTGACTTGCACTCCCTTACTCTTTACTCTTTGTGTTCTTGGGTTAAATTCTTGTTCTTAGCTGGAAATGGCGAGCTCGGTAGTGGAGAAGGAAACACAAACACCAGGGAAGGAGGAAGTAGTATCCGTCGAACTCACGGCACCTACTGGCTGGAAGAAAAAGGTTTAGTGTTTTTCTCCCTGCTATTATTAGATTCTTCGGCTTCAGTTTTAGTTCAATTACTTTGTGTTTCTGTTGTAATTTTTTTTCTTCTCTTATGTAAAATCATTTCTGGTTTTGTTGAATTGCTTAATTTGTTTGTTGTTTTGGTGGAAATTGGGCTAAGTAGTTGTAAGTTACCAGCTAGGGCATATTGAAGGATACTTCTGATGTTCGGTATATTTTATTTCTTTTAGAAATTAATTATATTATAGTGTTCAATTTTTATGTTCTGAAAATTTCTGGTTTTATTATTGTTCTGTTTGTTGATTATGTTGTTTCAGTTGCTGGAAGGGTTATATGTTTTCTGTTAGGGTTTGTACATTTCTCTTATTTTTATGGAGGTAAAAGTTCATCCTATGCAAAAATTTATTGTCTCCTTGCTTCCAGTTAATAATCTTCTCTCGTTTCTTCTGGCTGCTCTTATTGATTTGAGAAAAAGAGGTTCTGTATGAAATGTGGAATTCGGTGAACTGGGGAGATTGTAGTCTCTGTGGTAACCTCGGGGTAAAGTTTACCATGTTGGAGGGAAGTAGCAGTAGTACATGGGTTTCTTCTCTGTTTGCTTGATTTTCTGCTTCTTCCACGGTTCCACCTTTCTGGATAAAGGGGGGACCACATTCTTTTCTATAGTTGCAAGAATTTATTCATTTACTTTTGATCTTTGCCACTTTCTCTATGGTATGAATGAAGAATTCTATGCTTTACCTTTGACATCTGCTACTTACTTTCTGGTCTTGGAGTTCTGCTGTTGCATTATTATGTGATTTTCATACCTTTTTCTCTTTATATTATATGTAGTTAGGGCTAAAGTTAGTTTAGCTTCTTTTTGTCTTGTATGAGGAGAAGTTCTCTTGAAATTTAAAGCTGATATAGTTAAAAGAAAATACATGTTAGCTTGGTTACTGGTCTTTGGGATTAGGGGTTTTGCCATTTGCTTGTTCTTTTTGCTTGGTCTGCCTACTTAAATAAGATCTTCACTAAGGACAACTTGTTAAATAGAAGAATGGGGATTGATTCACTAGAATGTGTCCTGTGCAATAGGGTGGAAGAATCTGTACATCACTTATTATTGCATTGCAGCTTCACTTATAACATCTGGGTGAAGGTGTTCAAGAGTTTTGCTGTCTATTGATTCTTTCCAGCATCTGTAGAAGATTTCATGAAAGGGTGGTGGATCCAGGGCCTGAGCAAGAAAGGGCCTTGGTGCATCATGGGTGTGTTTGGTGGTGAGCCCCCAACTTACCCCACCTCACCTTCCATTGGCAAAAACAGAAAGGGCCTTGGTGCATCATGGGAGTGTTACAGGAGGTGTTAAAACAGTGTCTGAGTGTCTGCATGAGTTAAATCCATTAGTGCATCCTGGTAATTCTGTACACTAGACTACTTGTCCATTTATCAACCTTCCAAGAAAACTTAAGATATCAAACATCATATGCCCCAAGAGATTTAACCTCTGTCGAAGAATCTTAGTTACAATGATTTTGTTGTAAATGTTTGGAGATAAAATTTTCCAAAGCAGTCCTGGATATCTGATTTATGTTGTGAATACATTATGAGAACGATCTGTTGATCAACAAAGAAAATTATATTATAAGAACAAAAAATGGTGGAAAACAGCTGTCAAATAATAGTTGGATGTTTTCAGTTTTCCATTCCTTTCCCCTTATCTAATAACTACTGGAAGGGTAGAAATTAGAGTGCTGATAAAGGTGGTTATCTGGTTGCCATGTTTGACACATTCCAGTGCATCCAGTACAGGTTTCCTTTCCCAAAGTTGCATTCATGTTATATGCTTGGATCCTCTCCTCTTGGTCCCGGGGGGGGGGGGGTGGGGGGGGGGGCTCAGCAGGAAAGGAAGATTTTTATGGCTATCCTCTCCTCTTGTTTGCTGAGTTTTATGGGGGAAGGAACAACCAAATTTTCAGAGGGTTCTGTTTCCCTGGTAGAGGGTGTGATCGGTAGAGCTGTGAGGTTATTGTTCAAATGGGTGAAATGGGTGGTTGCAGAAAGGGATTTCAGAGGTATTGATCATGACTGATCTTTCTTATTTGGTTCTATTGATGTAAATCATTGTGGTTGCTCTTGGGGGCTGCTCTTGGAAATCATTGTGGTTCCTCCTTTTGGCAATACAATACTGACCTTTCAAAAAAGAGTTACATGTTTGGGATCGTATTTCTAGTTAAAAGTACTTAACAACAAAGTCAGACTTGGAACTACTTGCAATTCATATTTAAATTATTTTTCCTTTATATGGTCATTCATTTACTAATTCCTTCTGATAATTTCATACGCCTGTCTTTTTTCCCTTTTATTCTATGCAGTTCATACCCAAAAAAGGAGGGACACCTAAGAAGAATGAAATCATATTCATTGCTCCAACTGGGGAGGAGATCAATAACAAAAGGCAGTTGGAACAATATCTCAAGTCACATCCTGGTGAACCTGCAGCATCAGAGTTTGATTGGGGCACTGGTGAGACACCGAGGAGATCAGCAAGGATCAGTGAGAAGGCAAAGGCAGCTCCACCACCAGAACCTGAACCTCCAAAGAAGAGAAGCAGGAAATCATCGGGTTCAAAGAAAGACAGTAATGAAACAGAAGTCTCCCCTGAAGGATCTGAAAAGAAAAATGAAGTTCAGATGCAAGAGGCAGAGGCTGACAAGAAAAATATTGGAGAAATAAAGATGGAGAAAGCTGTTACTGCAGAAAATGAAGGTATGAATGAAGACAAAAAGCAGGATGATTCTCGAGAGGCATCTGTGGACAAATCTGATGTTGGAAAGGATATTAAAGGTGATGAATTAACCAAGAACGATAGCACAGAAACTGAAGCTGCTGACGCTGAGAAAGCTCAGGTCCCAGAAAAGGGAGAGCCATTGCAGACAGAAGCAGATACAAAAGATTGCCTAAATCATGCTGAACAAGAGAAACCAGAGACAGCTGTTGCCAATGAAGTGAAGCATGAAGAGGTGGGTGAGAAAATGAAGCACAACAAAAGTCCACCTGAACCCATTGGGGAAATCAAGGAAAACCAATCAGGACCTGCAAACGAGGATCAATATGGTTTGCACGTTGAAGAGAAAGGTAAAAAGACGGAGGGGCCCGTGATAGAGAATTGCAGCCAGAACGGAGAAGCTGGGGAGACCAAGACGCAGGAGGTCAACCAAATTGGACGAGTCGGTTCACAACAACCTCCTCCTGCACCTGCTCCAGTGAGCTGTTGAATGTAATGTCCTCTTTACCTTATGTTTTACACTTCCCATGGCTTACTCCATCTCTTGTGTTCTTTGGATGACTGTAATCTCAAATGTTGATGTCAGATAAGATTTTTACCTGTATCATGGTAGAACGGGCCTCTAATGCTGCAGCTTTTTGTTGCATAGGGGAGGATTTAGATTGAACCTTGTAGCTATTGCCTGAAATTGTGATCTCCAACACTAGCTAATATGTAATGTAATCTGCTACTGATCTCTAATCTTACTGTTTTTGAACCATTTGCATGGCCCATATGGTTTGACAGATTTCCTTAAAAAGGCAAGAGCTCGTTTAAGTACTTGAGTTGACCGTTCTGCCGAGAAGTGCATTATGGCAGGGCATAGGGATGATCTGGACAATGGCCGGTTCAGTCCGCTCTATGCAAGTCTTCGATGTATACGAAAATTTCGATGGATGCCCTCCTGCTCTCCCGACAACGTTCTGTGATGGAAAGGGAGTAAACTTCGCTCGGACCATCTTTTACTTTGAAAACTAAAATCTAGAGGACCTAAGTTCACCTAGTAAGGTTATATCTCGAACCAGCAATCTCTTTGACGTGACCGTGCAAACCTCTATGTGCTTCAGGAGATGGTTTTGAATAAATAGGGCAACATACTGTTCAGAAAACTGCAAATTTGATGTTGGGGTTTTCTTAATTGAATACTTAAATCAAAGCCATTCTGAATCTCTTTGGTCTAACACAAGTGGAAATGATATGCTCTTCCATGAATGAGATACATGGTTTGCACTTCAGACTGTGCCCATCATATTTAAAAAGCTCACCGGATTAAATATACTACCCAGACGATCCAAAAAATAGCCAACCAATTGCATAATATATATGTCAACAGAGTGGTTCATCCTTCATTATAAGAGGCTATTAGCTGAACAAGCTATGACACCACCAAGAGAATCTCTTATAATTCATGTGGATGCCGAGAGTAATAATAAAAAGACGAACAATATTAACATCACGAAGAGTGTAAGTTGTCATCTTTCTGTAAGATAATGTGGGAAACCACATTACAGCAGTGGCTGCAGCATCAAGTATTCATCAACATACAAATGAACAGAATCAGAAATATGTTAATTTTGGCTTTACCTCTAGGATTCAACGACTCATAATATTAGTGTCATAGTTTCATTTATAGGGAGATATTTTCACCCTCATCCCATATTCAAGGTATCCCACCTGCACAGTGATTAAATTACTCAATTGGTGGTTTCCTCCTTCATGGATAATATTTAAAATGTGTCCAATTAGATAGTTTTGACTGGTTTGGAAAGTTTCTCCAGTGGTCCACCATTCAAACCATAATCTTAAGCCAGTTATCCCACCAATGCATGGCTCAGTCACAGGACACTCCACAGTTATAGACACAGAAGATGTGCCCTGTTAAAATGATCTACAATTTGGATCCACAAACACATAATATCGTGAAAACTGAATTCATTAGATATGAGCCAACAATTCCATCTCCCATTTCCAAGCTAAATGAAGCTTTAGATGAGCAACCCCTTTTGGGTTGACATTCAACTCCCAAGTGTGGTTATGACTCAACCTTCTCAGACCCTCTTGTGAATGAAAGTATAAGAAATCACACTATCAATAAGAATTTAAAATTAACATAGTAACTTCAACTGAAGGTAAGCCTTGGAACAATGGTTGGGTTACTCCATTGGGACCTGGCTGACCAGGGTTCAAATCTTGGAAACAGCCCTGTATGTGCAGGGGTAAGGCTGTATACATCTATCCCTCCCCAGGCCTCTCATTGGCGGGAACCTAGTGCACTGGGTTGCCCTTTAACATGGGAGTGAAAGTAAAAAATTATGCAACTAACATGGAGATGAAGTCCACTAAAGAATCTGACTGTACCACATTTAATTTCAACTCTATTGACAAAAAACTTAATTGATTAGACCGAACCAGAAAAGGGGACACATTGTTATGGGCAGTAAGAAAATACACATTTTTACTGACCACCCAAAGGAAAACAAATCTATTGGATGGTTAATTTGTCAGTTTGTCAGACCATGCCATTAAATGACTCAATTCGAAAATGCATCAACTTGTGTGTATAATGAAGGGCATATAACTATAATTCCTCTTTGGACAGCTTACATATTTCTATATAGAAGAACATAAGAATCAATTATACAGAAGTAACCTTAGTATGAAGCAGATGTATAGACAAGCTGATTCATGGATTTCAAACGACTATTTTCTGTCAAATGAGAGCAATATGTTTCTCAAAGGTGTCAACCATGGAACTCATTCCGTACAAGACTAAAATTCTGTAAGTTGATTTAGCATGCATTTGGTACCATCATAACAAAGATTGATCTCTTTCTTGGTAAAATGAGTAAAAAAAAGAATGCATTCTCTCTACTTTCTTCTGTTGTGTGTGCAATGAAAACAAAGAGCTCAACCTAATATTAGGTTACCATTGGTCAGGATGGTGAAATTTGACGTGAAGATGAAACTTGATAATCTTAACTCCCTTTCAGGTCTGATACAGATAGAAGTTTGCTTTGGAGAAGTCTCCTTGATGCCATCAGAGGAGCACACTATCCCAGACCACATCATGCCTTGTTCTTTAACATTGCATATTCGTCTATGTCAAACATTTGAAGGCTGGAACATCTTTAACTCATTGCTTACCACCCAAAAGGGGTAAAACAATCCCAAACTTATGGTTATAGAAAATCAATGAATCTTTATCTAGCTGCTGTATTACAAGTTCTTGAATTCACGGTGCAGATGAGAGCAGTTTTCAGGTACAAAGCTCATCAAATAATAAATGTCTCCATTCCATTCAGAAGAAATCTCAAAAGACCTTCAAATGCATAAGCAAAGGGGTGAATAAGTTTGTCAAAAGGACCTGGTAAAAAGGAATCCAACCAACATTGTTGTAACAGCACATTGTTGTTTTATTTCCACAAAGTAATAACCAAAAATGATTGATTCTAGAAAGCTATAACAAAAGCATGAGCAAATTAAGAAAGCAACCAAAGCTCATATCAGAAGACTCACATTTTCCAATCCTCAAAATCTAAATCATCCATGGCTGGCTAGTTCTAACTTCTAAATAAAGAAACAAATAGCTTGAGAGAAAAAAGAGTGATGACTCTTTACAAAAAAGAAAAAGAAAAAGCAAAAGAACTCCAAATGAGGAAAGGTATGAGTTGAAACCAAAATCCTGCTTTGCTTCATAGGCCCTTAAGCTGCTCAACCAGCCCAGTCAATGCAGTCCATTTCTCCAATGCACTGGCAGAAGTCACAAAAGCTTTCTTGGAGGATTCTATGTCATTCTGACTGACTGCAACAGAAGACAATGTAGCAAGAATTTTATTAATGGTAATTTTAATGCATTGATTACAAAGTTACCATTAAAAAATATACACCCACCTGATGAAATCAAGGAAGCTAATGAGGAATTGAATGTATCAACCTCAGTCTTCTCTTCAGGACTGGAACTCAGCTGTCAAAAGTGCATACAAGAGAAACAACAATGAGAAACAAAATAATCTGAGGCCGACAAAATCCAAACAAAACTCATTAACAGTATTAGTACTGAAAGTGGAAAGACCTTGGTAAAAGCTACATTGACTTTTATAACCCAATCTGAGTCCGTGCTTGAACCAAGAACTGAACTTGCTGTGGGTAGATCATTATTTTCTATGGCTTGGCCCACTTTGCTCAGCTTGTACACGAGATCTTGCAGAGATGCTGTGATTTATAGTTTTATTACCAAGGGAATAGAATAAATCAGCCACAGAGGAAGTAACCCACTTTTCTTAAATAAGAATAAGAAAAATGCAATTGCCAAAAGTTTGAGTAATATTGAAAAATTCAAATGTATGAGAGAAACTTTTTTACTTGTACATGGAATACACTTTTAGTTCTTTTGCATGGTAACAAATAGTACTATAGTAACTATTCTTAAGTTCTGTTTTTTCAGTATTTAGTGGATTAACTGACATAGATATATTAGAATGAACCTTTAAAGTAATATGTATATAGATAAAATATGAAGCATGGAATAAATGAAAGATAAAAGTACAAATTATTTATGATATACTGAGAAAAAATATGGTTTTGATCTACTTTCCATATCTAAGTAATATTAGATGTTCGTATCATACTCAACAGTAGGAGATTCATTTTAGTTATAGATTTATAGGTAATCAGTATTGAACTTCAGATAAACATCGACTTATTACCAAAAAAAAAAACACCTGAGGCTGATGGTTGAAAACAAAATAACATTCAACCGCACTACAGTTCATGTTCAGTTTGAGCCAGGGACACAAACTCTGACTAGGTGATGGTACAGCACTTCATTGCCATTGAATGAAACATCAAAATACCAAAAGAAAACTCGAGGTACAGGTTCAACCCAATGACCCAGTAAATTAATGCCTCACACGGATCAACAAACTAAAACCAATGCCTCATGCTTAGATTGATTTCTTCGCAAGGATAGAAACAAAGATCACTTATACCAATCCCTACCCTATTTGCGACAGACATACATACCAAAAGAAAGAATGAGAAAGGACTCCCCTGTTACTAAACTATTGGCTTCTAGCCTTCTACAGGTAGTCAATTATTCTCCACGTAATACCATGCCTCTCATTGACCACACAATGAAGCTGATAAGGTTTCTAGTCTCTACACCAAGGCTAAATTCCGGGACTCGAGCTGTATGACACCAATTTTTAATCGTTTGACCAATTCCACCTTCACAAGAGAGGATATAATTATGGCTTTGGGTTTTTCAGCCATTTATTTTTAGGAATTACCATTAATCATTGGGTGCTCCACTTCATCAATTTAGAACACAAGAGAAAATCATGAGAATCCAAGAAGGATTTAGGCTAGCCTGATATCAAGTATCATGAGTTCTTTAACTACATAATATTTACTTCGCCAATTGTGATGAATAGCATGTCTGGGCATGGAAGGCATTACCATTTTGCTTAATTGAATACATCAGATTGATCAAATTAAAGCTAACAAGAAATGGCAACGATAAATTGAACAAGAAAAGAAAAGCCACAAGGTCCACAACACACGGGCGCACTAAAAAATTTGGATTTTTTGGGTTTTATGCAGAAAACACAGAGGGAAGAGCCGGACCTTTCTCTTTGTCGGATGAATTAATAACGCCTTGCCTCTCGAGCCTCTTCTTTCTGTCCCTCTTAACCCTCTCCAATAGCTCCTCATCATCGTCAGCCTCTAGGACAGCAGCATAGGCATTAGAGAAGCAGTCCTTACCAGATAATGAGAGAGTCAAGGTGGTGGTCAGGTAGATAGCGAGACTTCGTCTGGTCAGAATTGGACAAGGACGTTGAGATTCAGATCCTGTCTTGCAGAATGCCACAGTGAGAGAGTTGGGTCTCTTGGGGTTGTACTTGTAAGAACAAACACAAATGGATGGCGTTAACGACGACGACGACGACGAAGAAGAAGAATAAGATCGAAGGGAAGGACCGAAGGTATTCGCAGAGAGGAACGTAGTTGCCATTTTTTCCCTATTTTTGGTCCTTGTCCTTCCCCACCTTTGCCCTTTGGTGGGAAAAGAGAAGCGCGAGGTTGTGGCAGTTGGAGGATAAGATTGCTGGTGCTGGATTCAGAGTTCAGACGACCTGATCCAGTCATTTTTCAAATGCTTAGGGCTATTTTAGCCCTTTAAAATAAACGAATAATATAAGGATTAATGACTGCAGTCCGGTTGGATCGGGTATATCAAGATCCGAATTTGATTAATATACGTATAGAATCGAGTCTTATCCATCGTATTAAGATTCTACTCCATTAAGATTCATAATATTGAATATTGTTAAATTTTTTATTAAAATAAATTGAGGTAAATAAAATAATGATCATTTTATTCATAAAAATTTATTATTTAAAAGGCCATTTTTGTCATATTCAGGTGTTGACAATTTTTTCTCATGTGAGAAAGTTATTTATTCACGTGAGAGATGAGATGAGTATTGGAATAATAAATCATCCCCAATCCCAATATAAATCCAAAAAACAAAAATCATTGATTTCTTGGTCAATGGAAACCAAAACCCCATTGACCAATTTTCTCCATTCTCAAAATCCCAACAACTAGTGCTCCCTTAATTGTTAAGATCAATGTTTAGAGAATTAGATGTCATACAATCCGAAAAGGAGAGATTCATGAAGCAAAGGCATAATTGAGGTCAAACCAAAGGTTGAATCATGATGATATGGCATATATGTATATACTATAAGTCATATAAATACTATATATAATATGATTTACAAATTTTGTCATATTTAAATATGTTGCATGGTAAGATTAATAAGTTTTAAGGCAGTGTTTAGAATTGATGACGTTGCTCTAGAAAACGGTGATACATCAGTGCCATGTTGGAAAAATTGGTGCTTCAGGAAACGTCAATATGCTTGAAATCATTTTTCCATAAAAAACAGTAAGGCATGGTTTGGAGCAACGTTGAATTCAATGTTTTCTCAAATTGGAGTTCATTGCTACCAAGGAAGATATGATGTGGGAGTAACATGGACTTCATATAATGGGTACCAGTGCTGAAAACATATATGGAGCATTGGCACCAACAGAGGGTATTATTACTCCAAGAAACGTTTGCTTCCAAACAAAAAAATAATAATTTTCTCAAAAAACAGTGCTTCCAACCCACGCATATGCAGCACCATTCTACAACATTGGTGCCAAACATATACTAAACCAAATGATCAAATGTTAAAACCTCTTAATTAGCATTTTCTTTAAATTTTTATATTAATTAAAGAAATGGATTAATGATAGTTAAGTAAAAACAAGTAAATAAAAAGTCATTTTGAAATTTCGATTACTTCGTGACTCAGATGATTAACCAGTTCACTGATTTTCAGGTTAAACTGGCCAGACAACTGGTTTTAATAATTCTTTTAAGAATTCATGCTCTTGAGGTGTGACCTGGCCAGAGCCTCAGGCCATGCTTCAACCGGTACAGTCTAGTTTCATTAAATACTGGTTAAGTAAAAAACTTCAATGCAATATAAGGACAAGCTCGCCCATTATATCCTTTATTTGATTTTTTTTGGTAGAAACTAGGAAGAGAATACATATTAAAACAAGTAGTAGCATAACAAAACAACACAAATTAAGGTATAATTAAGTCTTGGTTCGCCATATCTTGGACCCACTCAAGTGGATCATGGACAAACAATCCAAACTCATTTAGACATTTTCTAGCTAGCATATGTGCAACAATATTACACGATCTATTTACGTGATTAAAAAAAATAGATAAGTTTTTAGTAAGTAATTTGATATTCATGCACAAAAAGTTTACATCCAAAGCCATATCAAAGTTTCCTGTCTTCAATGCCTGCACCAGAGTTTGGCAATCAAATTCCACTGATATATTTTCATCCTTGTACATACTCAAAACTTCTAAACTGTTGAGGATTGCCATCACTTCATCTTGGATGGGAGATGAAGTTGTTGATTTGCCAAAAACTACTGCTATCACTGTTCCATCAGCATTCTTTAATATTGCACCAAAACCTGAATTTCCAGGACAGAAAAAGCTCCCATCTACATTCATCATAAGTTCCGCTGATTCTAGTGCATCCCAAAAAGTAATATGTTGATTTCTAAGACTTGAATATTGAAGAGAAGAATCTCACAATTCTGTTTGGGAAATCATCACTCTCTGTCTCTCTCTTTCTACATCCTATAAGATACAACAAGGGTGACTCTACCTAATGGATCTATATTTTCAAAAATTTTGCAGTTCCTAACTCAAAGTATCAATATGAATCATGACATCTCTAAGAGGGGTATTAACACTCTAAGAGTGGCTACTAGCTAGATGTCTTGATTGGCTAATTAGTTATATATAGCATATTGAAGATCAAAATATATAAATAAAATATGATATATTCGATACATGGTGTACTGTATTGATACTTTTAACCTTGTCTAAAACACTATGAATCTTCCAATGCTCTCTCTTTCTCTCTAAATTTGTTAAAAAACTAGTCCATATGTCAACCTTTTCTCCCTTTCAAAATTTGCTGTAAAATCTCCTTATAAATTACTTTCATTTTTAATATTTTATTTTTTAAATCCAATTAATTGGGCATGTTGAACCAATCACCCTTTCCCACCCGCAACAAATAGGCTCAAAGTGGAATTACAATCAATCACAATTCTAAATCGTGACATAGTAAGAAATATCCAAAATAGGACACTTTCTTTCCTAATCCATAGCATGGATTTTTTTTTTTTTTTTCCTTCTAGCCAAATTGAGTTTAACATCAAAATAGAAGGGACCAAAACTTGATCATGGAGATTCAGAGTTGACCCGCATCATTGATACTGAGAGCTAGGTTGATGTCAAAATAGGGGCAGAGCATGAAGGTTCTCCAACCAAGAAGTCTACCGAAGCAGACAAAAGAGTCAATCAATTTCAATTCCTTAACACTGAAAACAGGTTTTTTTCCTGTTTTTTACATCTTCTATCCATCAGTTTTTTGTATTTGGGGGAAAATATTGTGTAAAGACCTCAAAGAATGGGTATAAGCCCAGAAAATCTTTTTGCATTCATTGCCCAGGGAGAGGAGATAGCCTTTGTGCTTTTGTGCTCCCCAGTTCATATCCACGATCCATTAATATAAGGAGCTTCTGTCAATGACCATGTAGCCTTAGTGGTCAATTGGCTCTCATCGGGAAGCTATGTTCAAATCAAACCCGTAGCAAGGGAAGCTCTCCAAATGAGTCCCGATCTGCTGTGCATACTACAGCCACACATTGGGAATATCGTCATATCTCTTATACTTGTTCATAGCATACATACAGCATTTTGCCTGAGACAACTTAATCTGTGCTTCTCTATGAACTATCATAGGAAATGCTATTGGACTCTACGTGCATCATCTGTTCCTCTCAGCCCCACTAATCTAACAGATTATGGGATCTGCTCCTCTAGGGACCTCACAGCTGCATCTCATCCTGTATTGTATTGAGAACATCTTTTCATTTCATGAATAATAAATAAAAGTATGAAACCGAGACAAGTTGCGATAAGGTCAGTGTAAAGTACATTCTGTGGGGAATAAATCCGAATTCATGCTAAAGGTGTTTGATAATATGGTTGGTTTTATTTAAAAAAATAATAATAATTACTACATTAGAATTGTTTTTTTTAAAAAAAAAAACAATTATATTGCCGAATACCCCCTAAATTTTGCAGAAGGATGCATTGGTTGGCACAGACAACTAGTCGTGGATGCATTTTTGAGTGAACTCATCACTCGTGTTACACATGGGGATTTGGGGAACCCTGTTGACAGTTTAGGCTATCAAAAGAATAGACTAGTGTGATTACTCTTTTGCCCCGCACCCATTGTAACGTGACAGCCAAAGGTTTTCTACTTTTCTTAACCGGGTTTAGCATATGGCACCTTGGGAAAACTTTGGCTGCTTGGGAGCTTCTTCCACATGATACATCAACCTACTCAGTCTCTTCTGTTTTTCAGTCAAAAGAATATTAAAGATAATTACTCTTTTGCCCCACAACGTGTCATATACAAGAAGCTCCCAAGAAGCTTGGGAGCTTCTTCCCCTTGAAAATGACTGAACTGAATATAATTGATTGTCAGTAGAATGCTAGTTCTTTAATTGGTGAAACTGCATTTCAGAGTAACTACTTTACCCTTAAATATTTCACTATACACGTATTTTGTCCACTAAAAAACAGACTGATGTGATCAAACAATTCAATTCATCCAATTCAACAGTTGCTTTTATTTTCAAAAGCAAAATTGTACCTATTGGTGAATACTCTTTCCAAACTAGGCCTTAGTACATTTTTCATTTTTTTTTATGAAAATATTACAAACCATGCATTTCTCTTATCTTGGCTTCCATTGCCTCCTTTTCAGGGAAAATGTTTTCTATCAATTTTTGGGTAGACATTGTCTTTCTACAAGGAGGCATAACCTTAATCTAATCAACAAATGTTGCCCTACCAAAGGAAAAGTGAACAAGTGTTCAATTGAAAACAACATAATTCGCCTTTATGTGTTCTTTACTAAGTATATACAAAGGTTTGCTTTGTAGGCGATGATGACAAAACGAAGAAGGCCCAATCACTAGGCTAAGGAATGACTAGAAATGAACCTATATCCTTTCTTTGCTGAGTGGGGCTTGCCATTCAGGATTCACATAAAAAAAAAAAAACTTACACATTAAGGGAGGCTGGTGTGAGGTGTGAGCTTATAACTTGCACATTAAGACTTAACAGTGATGGTGTGGCCAAACTAGTGGAGGCCTCTCAGACTTCCACTCAAACTTAGTATTAGATTCTTTGGCCCATCCCAGATACTTTCTGCTTCCAGCAAACTCTAACCAAAGTAAAAAATAAAATAAAAGTAAAACTAAAGAAATTTGTAGCTGGCTTGAACTGACTGGCACTTAGCCATGCAAGAAGTTGTTATACCTTAAACAATTTGACCAGCAAAAGATGTATGTAATGGTAGATTTCTTTAATTGGATTCTAACTTGTTTGTATCAATCTATAGTAGAAATAATGCTAAATTTCACTGTCCCCCCCCTGAGCTTTGTCTATTAATTATCAAAAGTTCTCCCATGTACTTTGACTAAAAAACATTGAGAAACACCATCCAATATCAAGTTGGAAATCCTAATAACAAGGGAAGTATATATATCCCACCACTTAACAGAAACTATGGCTTAGAGTAATACTTCCATCTCATCTCACATAGAGAGAAAAGATTAATGAAGATAATTAATAAACCCAAATTAAACACAACTAAATGTATGAATATTGGTAATTTAATTAATACTTTTCTATCTATTATTATTTAGGAAATAAAGCATTTTCATATTTTTATTCAAATTTTAAAAATTCACATTGCTTATGTATTATATATTTTTATGAAAAATCCCATATTTTTCAGAAATATGCATATTTACTGACTCAGTAAATATGTGTAGATACCTCTCTCTGGAGCTCAGCAGCATTATCAAATAAAGGATGCCAATTTCGGAGCTGGATCTACTATGCATAATATAGTAAGCATGTTTAATGAGTACTTAATAAATATTTTGATAATTGTCAAAAGTAATTTTTAATTTTTCTTATTTTAAAGGAAAGATAGTGTCAAAAAATTTTCTAAATACTCATTAAACGTACTTACAAATTTATACCTACCTGATCCGGACTCGCCAGTTTCACCAGATGGGAACTGGTAGTCGTACTCCGTGAGCACACTGAACAAAGACAATCACTTTGCTGATACTTGTCTCTCAAATCTATCCAAAGTAAGCTCATTGGTGTGCTGTGTTCTTGTTCACGTGCATGGATCTCAAGGCACTTTTGACCATATTCATCCAAAGCAATATGCTTTATAAATTGATCCTTAAATTAATATGGGTAAATTACTTATCCCTCCCCAAAGGTTTTGGTCAAATACTCATAGCACCCCCTAGGTTGACCTACCATCTTATGCCCTTTTGACCATATTCATCCAAAAAAATACTCCTTTTGCTAGTAAAAAGCTACATGGGTTTTTTTTTTATGAATTAAGACAGAAATAGGTGTTTTGTCAAAGTGCCTTTTGTATTGATTTTGCCTCTAATATATATATATATATATATATTTTTAAAACTGATAAAAGTAAAGTGGTTCCATTTACAAATTAATACTAAATATTATTACTTTAGCATGCCATATTCTAATTCATTTTATTTTATTTACTTTTCAACCCATTTTCAACTTTTTCATTCTTATTCTGGATGCCATGGCAGAAAAAGTTTGTTCCTTCAAGCTCCAAGAAGTAGAATTAAGGGTATTTTTATCCATATAATATACCAGAAAAAAGTATTGAAAAGGGTAATATGGAGTCGTGAAAAGTTTTAATTTACATGCAACCTGAGCACTTTTACTCACTAAAGTTGACTGCAAGTTTGTGGAGGGCCAGAATAATTTTAACTCTAAAGTACAGTGGGTAAGTAATACTGTAATACAAAAAGGAAAAAAAAAAGGTGAACTTACAAAGGGTGAGTAAGGCCGTAAAAAGAATTAAGGTACCAATATTTTACCTTGATTAATAAAATAATTAATGGAAGCAAGCAGTGAAGTGTTTCCCTTTGAATGGCAAAGGGACAGAAAGAAATGTAGATTATTGTTTACTTTGTTTGTTCTTTCAAGTTTCAAACTGGAGCATCATTTAAGGTTACAAGTGCAATGAAGCTTGTAAATGACAGTATAATTTGTATATATAGAGAGAGAGAGAGGGCATTTCAATTTTGTGACTGCATTGAGACATCAACACCGACCAATTAATTATAGTTTAATGAATCTCAATCTCTCCCTCCCTTCTTTATGTTTATTAGAAAGAGAGGATTATAAGGATGCTTGGGTGTAATAATATATATATATATATATATATATATATGTCTTGGGGGTTTGCTAAGGAAAAAGAAGAAGCACACCGATCATTTAGATCTAGGTTGAAGTTGTGAGATTGGTTTCTATACTGGTAGATGGACCGATGATGAGAATGTGATTGCTTTCTATAACTAAGGAATACTTTATAAACTTCTTTACCTCTTCTCACCCATGACGGCCAGAACTCTATTGGAGAGGAGTACAAATACAAATACGTAGAGCGCAAAACTTTATATTTTCTTGTTGACAAGGTGAAAATTAAATTAAGGGATGGAATTTAGTTTATTGAGATTCTGTCATTGGCTTCAGTCTATCAAGTAATTGATGCAGGATGAAGTAGCGAGCTCTTCCATCGCTGATGTAGCCTTCGCAAGGATTAGTTGGCAAAGATCTTTTCCCCCTTGGCTTCTTATTTTTCTTTGGCCCTGTCTCTCCGAAGTCCAAATCAACCACTTTTCAGAAGTGGTTCGATCACGGCATAACCCCTCCATAGTCCCTAACCAATTTCATTAGTGCAGACTACCTGATGGTGCGCAATCTGGCCGGTCTTAGCTGTCAACGAATTCGCCTCTGAGCTGAAGCGTCGGGGAGCCTGAAACGGGAAAGATGAGAGAACTCCGGGGGGAACTCGGTATGATAACTCCGAAGCTCAAGTCAGTAATCTCTCAAAGGCAAAGTGTAGACCAGATAGCGCAAAGTTCACATACATTGTTTGTTTGGGGCAGGGGGCCTTTTATAACCACTTCGCGCACACGCTCCGAGGCCCTTGTCAGGTCGGGTATGATTACCCTTGCGTTTGTCAATTCGGTCGTCGTCCTTTCTGCTGGGACAGAACCGCCACTGCCTAACCGTCTCTCTAACGGGAGATGGCGGTGGCAGGTGACCGTTTAGAGTGCGGCTGTCAAGCGTCAGATCCCAAGTCAGTCAGGTGCGGTGCCCTCGGGTACGGACTTCCTCAGTGTCAGGCATAGTACGGTTTGTTTGGTTTTGGTGCCCTGAAGGTGATGTGGTGGAGTGGTGAGCGAGGCGAAGTCTTTAGTTCGGAGGTATGTATAGGGCCGGTCAGTTCAGCGAGGGGTATCCTGAGTTGTTACAATGCAGGCCAGTTCGGTGAGGTGTATCCCAAACTGTTACAAGGCAGGCCAGTTCGGCAAGGTGGAAGGTGGATTTGTCCCGTTCTTCGAATCTTGACTATGCGAGTTGCTTTTTCCAGGGTTCTTCGGTTCCGAGAAGGTGGGAAACGTGCCTACTGCTCATAAATGTTGACGGTCGTGACAGCGCGCATTTAAATTTCAAAAATTTGCACCGCAAGGACGTGACAGCGGGTCATTTAAATTTGAAAAAAGCGCGCCACCGCCGTTCTGAAGGGACGTGCGTTGGCGGTTTTGTCAGTTGCAGGGAGACGTGCGGCGCGGTCAATTTCATAAAGACGTGCGCCGGCGCGACGTCGGTTTCGAAAAGGCGTGCGCTGACGTTTCGCTCTTTTTGGAAAGACGTGCGCCAATCAAGTCTTGACCTCAGGGGACGTGCGGTCAGCGCGAATGTGGGTCGTCGGATCATCTTTGATCTGCATGGTCGGTTCTTGGTTACTGTAGCTATAAATAGTGGGAGACCCCAGTCGATTTGTCACTTCTGCGGTTTGCCTCTTGAGCTCGCGTCCAACTTTTCAGCTCGCGTCTAGGCTGGTTACTTAGCCTTCAAAGTTTTTGGCTTGTTCCCGTCTCCGAAGCCTTCAACACTTTCCGGTGAGTACTTTCCTGGATCCACCTCTTTTCCTTGATGTCTAGCTTTGATAGCTTAGACGACTCTTCAAGTAGGACTGATGTAGGTTCTACAAACCGATCTGTATCCCCCGACTGCCTTAGTGATCCTGAGGTGGAACTTGAGGATGACTATGAACCCGTAGGCCGAGCCGCTTTGGGCAGTTTGGCGTCTACCTCTCACCGAGGTCGGATGCTAGACAGGTTTGGTCCCTCGACCATGACGCCCAAGGGGATCCAATCTATACTCATGTCTTACAATCTACCTAGGGGTATACATATTTCATTCCCTCGGGTAGTTTTCCTTGGGAACACGGTCCTGACGAGATCGTGATTTTTTGAGTGCAGCTCGCTGCGGGGCTGCGACTGCCTTTCCACCCCCTTTTAGTCGAAGTCATAAACCACTTTGGAGTTACCATTGGCCAGCTTCACCTGAACTCTATTCAGAACCTAGTGGGGACAGTCTCCCTTTTTTGCGAGCAGAATTTCTCTTTAGACTTGGAGATATTCTCCTCCATCTTGATGCGCAAGAGACAAGCGGGTTCTCTTCCTGGGGGAAGACGGGCGTATTACCTTTCTCCTCGCCCGGGCTTTAAGCTTCTGCACGATCTTCCTAATAAGGTCCCAGCGTGGAAGCGGGATTACTTCGGTGTGCGAAGCGCACAAGGATGGCCCTTTCAGACCGGGTGGGGTGAGGCCGCTCCTAATTCTGGTGTCACTCTCGACAAAGAGACGGTGAAGGGCCTCCGGCAATGGGCATGGCAAGGTTTAAAGTGCCATCAGTACTTAACGGAGGCCAAGCTTGTTGCAGTCGGCCTGAGTTTGGGTAGGTTTCTAGTTCTGTGGTTTCTTGTTTGCTTTGTTTCTTCATTTTTTCTAATGTCGAACTCGTTTCTACAGGTGTGATGGATGCGGAGAGAACTCGTGGGGGGTGCCTGTTCCATGGCATGAAGAGGAGGAAGCGGGTCACCAAGCGAACTCGTGCCGAGCTGCCCCCGGATGAGGAGCCTCAAGTTCCAGGCCACACGCCGGAGGATCTACCCAGGGAGCTCGAGGTGACTCAGCCGGTGCATGAAACTACCAGGGCGCCTTGCGTTGAGACCACTCATATGGGTGCTCCTGCATACTCCAGTGCTCCTACTCACTCTGGGTCC
Organism: Nelumbo lutea; assembly: GCF_056320005.1. NCBI lineage: Eukaryota > Viridiplantae > Streptophyta > Magnoliopsida > Proteales > Nelumbonaceae > Nelumbo > Nelumbo lutea. Next base: position 15,482,742 of record NC_142691.1, read on the forward strand.
GCTCATACGCGAGCTGGGCCCTCGGGCTCGGGAGCTCAAGGGGAGTTGAGGAGCGTGTTGATGCCAAACTACGCTCTTCAGAAGAGTAGGGAGGCTACTTTCCCCGAGGAGATCGCGACGTGAACCGATCTTCCTTTGAATTAGGTCGCCTGTCGTGCCGTAACACATGCTATGGTGGTAAGTCAGATTTCGTCTGCCTTCTTCATTTTCTATCGCTTTTGTTGTTGTTGCTCACTTGTTTCTTTTGGTAGGTGAATTCTTCAATTCACACCTTAGCTACCGAGGCTGCCGCCCATGCTGCTGAAGAGGCTTTCCATGCTGCCGAGGCGAATACCCGAGCTGCTGAGGCGGCCGCTTATGCTGCCGAAGAGGCTGCTCGCATCGCCATGGCCAGACAGGCGATGTCTTAGCGTGATGCCGAGGCCATGGGGGTAGTCGTCAAGCACATGGCGGACTTAAAGTTGGACTTGCAGCATCAAGTCGAATATCTTCAGGAGGACATTAGGAAGAAAACGTAGATTTTTTCCCAAGGCATTGAAGACGCCAAGAAGAAGGCCGTTGAAGACTATATTGCCTCTCCGCGTTTTGACGATCTGATGGCGGATTCTTACAGAAGGGGGTTCAAGCTGAGCCGGTGGATGATCCGGAACACGTACCCCGACCTCGATGTTAGTGCCATATCCACTTCGCGTATAACTCAGGAGATGGCCAATGCTGCCGATGGCGAGCCAGATTCTGAAGGAGAGGCAGGGCCTTCGGGTGTTGTTGAAGTGCCTTCTGATGGCGAAGAAGTAGCTCCGGGCATGTAAAGATTTTTTTTTTGAAGTGTCTTCTGATGGCCAATGTACTCCTGTTTCTTGCAATGGAATAGACAATCTTTTTGCTCAAATGTTCTTTTTCCCGAACTGATTCTTTGTCGATCTAATAATATTCCACTCTCGTCCAGGTTATTGTACTTACGCGACCTGTTTCAGCGCTAAGGATTTTGTAGCGAACTGATTTTTTGCTGAGCTGATAATATGCCTGACTTTTCTTTGCTTGCTTACGCCGAGGTTCCTCTTGGCTCTGCATCATAGCCCTTAGGCCCTTGAAGCGATTTCATCCACTTCGCTTGGCGGTTTATAGGTAGTATCGTCTTAAGTTCACAATGTTCCACGCTCGAGGTACTTGTTTGCCTTCTAAGGTTTCGAGCTCGTATGCCCCCCCAAGCACTCTCTTTACTTTATAGGGCCCTTCCTAGTTTGGTCCAAGTTTGCCCACGCCGGGTTCTCACACCATAATTTTACGAAGGACCAGGTCGCCGACCCGAAAGCTTCGCTGCTTTACTTTGGCATTGTAGTAGCGAGCTACCTGCTGCTGATAGGCCGCTATCCGGATGTGCGTGAGGTCCCTTACCTCGTCTAGTAGGTCAAGGTTGGTCCGTAACTCGTCTCCGTTTATCCGATCGTCGTATGTTTCTAGTCGCAATGTTGGTACTTCAATTTCTATCGGGATCACTGCTTCAGTGCCGTAGGTGAGGTTGAAGGGGGTTTCTCCCATGGCAGTTTTTTTTGTAGTTCGGTGAGCCCATAAAACGCTTGGTAGCTCTTCGGCCCACAATCCCTTAGCTCGATCTAAATGTGCTTTCAGTCCACGCAGGATGGCTCTATTCATAACTTCCGTCTGACCATTTGCCTGCGGGTGCGTGACTGATGTGAAGTTCTGCCAAATCCCCATGCTCTAGCACCACTCTTGAAACTTGATATCCTCGAACTGCTTGCCGTTGTCAGAGATTAGTACCCGAGGTAACCCAAAACGACATACTATGTTCTTCCAAAAGAAGTTTTGTATGTTTTGGGTCGTAACTGTTGCCAGAGGTTCGGCTTCTATCCACTTCGTGAAGTAATCCACTGCCACAACTAGGAATTTTCTCCCTCCTGTTGCTGGCGGGAATGGCCCCAGGAGGTCGATGCCCCATTGTGCAAAGGGCCATGGGTTGGCGAGGTATTTGAGGTCGGAAGCAGGCTGGTGGTGGATATTAGCGTGCTTCTGGCATTTGTCGCATTTTCTGACGAGCTCGACTACTTCTCCCTTCATCGTTGGCCAGTAGTATCCTTGTCGAAGTGCTTTTTGGGCGAGTGCTCTGCCACCCAGGTGTCCGCCGCATGGGCCTTCATGAGTATCGCGGAGTACAAACTCGGCTTCGGCAAGTCACAGGCAATGCAAGTAGGGGAGCATGTAGGACCGTCGGTACAACCGTTCGTTAATTATGACGTATTTGGCAGCCTGGCGCTGCACCCTCTTGGTCGCATTGCATTCTGCAGGGAGGGTTCCGTCTATCAAGAAGCTTGCGACTGGGTCGATCCAACTCGGCTCTACTTCGAGGACGGGAGCGACCTCCTCTGCCCCCCCGAGAATACTAGGCCGAGGTAAATTCTCTATGTACATGGTTCTCATGTTGTTGTGACTTGTGCTGGCTATCCGGGACAGAGCGTCGGCCTCAGTGTTCTTTGACCTCGGGATTTGCCTGATGAAGTGTGACGGGAAGTTGAGCAGGGCCTCTTTTACTTTCGCCAAGTATGCGATCATAGAGAGCTCGCGTGCTTCATACTCGCCCGTGACTTGGTTGACCACGAGCTGGGAATCGCTGCAGATGACCAAGTGCTTTGCTCTTACCCTTTGCGCTAAGTTCAGCCCGGCTATCAGTGCTTCGTATTCTACCTCGTTGTTGGATGCCGCAAACTCAAAGCGTAGTGCGTATTCCAACTTTGTGCCGTCCAAACTGCATAAGACTATTCCAGCCCCGCTGCCTTGCTGGTTCATGGAACCATCTATGTGAAGGATCCAGGGCTCCTCATTTTAGTTCGCGTTTTGCCTGACCAGGAGAGATGCCACACTGGCAGCTACTTCACGAGGTTTAGACTCTATTGGCTTGGGAGTTCCGGGTTCACCCAAACTGGGGACCTCGGACTCAACCTGTTGGGCTTCGTGGCTGAAAGTGCACTCGGCGATAAAATCTGCCAAAGCTTGGGCTTTAATTGCGGTCCTTGGTTTGTACTGGAGATCGTACTCGCTGAGTTCGATGGCCCACTTCGTCAGCCTACCGGAGGCCTCGGGCTTCAGCAAGATTTGCCTTAGGGGTTTGTCAGTTAAGACGACGACTGTGTGAGCTTGGAAGTACGGGCGGAGTTTCTGAGCTGATACCACCAATGCGTAGGCTATTTTCTCTATCTGTGGGTACCTCGTCTCTGCTCCCTGCAGAATTTTACTAACATAATAGACGGGCCGCTGGACCCGATCTACTTGTTTTACCAATACCGAACTGACCACCTCGTCGCTCGCCGAGAGGTACAGTTCTAAGACGTCGCCCTCCTCGGGTCTAGCTAAGGTTGGTACGGTGGCGAGGTAAGTCTTTAGCTCGTCGAATGCAAGCTGGCAATCTTGGGTCCATTCGAACCCTTGCCTTTGATTGCCTTAAAGAAAGGCAGGTAGCGGTCTACCGACTTGGACATGAAGCGGCTCAGAGCGGCTATGCGGCCGTTGAGCCTTTGAACTTCTTTTACTTTCTGAGGTGGTCTCATATCAAGGATGGCCTTTATTTTGTCCGGGTTGGCATCAATACTGCGCCGGTTGACAACGTACCCTAGAAACTTACCTGAGGTGACACCGAAGACACACTTGTTCGGGTTTAGTCTCATGTTATATTGACGCAGAATTTGAAAGACAGAATCCAAGTCTTTTATTAATTCTCGTGAAAATTGTGTTTTGACGACCATGTCGTCTACATAACATTCGATTTTTGTGCCAATTAAAGGCCGAAAAAGTTGATTTACAAGTCTTTGAAAGGTCGCACTAGCATTCTTTAGCCCGAAGGGCATGACCTTGTAACAGTACAAGCCAAACTCAGTAATGAAGCTATTTTTTTCTTGGTCGGACTGGTCCATCTTGATCTGGTTGTAGCCTGAGTAGGCGTCCAAGAAGCTTAGCAGCTCGTGTCCCGAGGTCGCGTCCACTAGGTGGTCAACTTGGGGCAGGGGGAAGCATTCTTTTGGGCAAGCTCGGTTCAGGTCGGTGTAGTCGACGCACATGCGCCACTTGCCGTTGGCTTTTTTTACCAGCACTGGATTGGCTACCCAGCTCGGGTAATGAACTTCCCTTATGAAGTCCGCTTCGAGGAGCTTTTCGACTTCTTCGTCGACCGCCCTCCAGCGCTCCGGGGCTAAGTTGTGTTTCTTCTGTCTAATGGGTCTGACTACAGGGTCAGTGTTAAGCTTGTGAGTTATAAGGCCAGGGTCAATACCGGGCATATCTACCGCGGACCATGCAAAAATATCTAAATTTTGGAGTAAGAAACTTACCACTTCAGTTCGCAAAGGTTCCTTGACGGAGGCACCGATCTGGAGTGTTTGCGCCAGATCTGTAGCCGAGGTTGGGACTGCGACTATTTCCTTAGTGGGCGAAGCTCGTTCCTCACCCTGCTCCGCAAGCCGCTCCAGTTCGAGGTCATCGGCTGCCTTGGTTTTTCCCTTTAGGGTGGCAACATAGCATTTGCGGGACTCAAGTTGGTCACCCCGCGCTACCCCCACACCGAAGTCCGTTGGGTACTTCATTGCCAGATAATAGGTGGAGACTATAGCACGCAGGATATGCGTAATTGGTCGCCCTATTATGGCGTTGTATGGGGAGGGGGTCGCGACCACCAGAAAATCATGGTTGAGTCTTACCGTGCATGGCCATGTGCCAACTTCCATAGGTACTGTTATCTTCCCCAGGGGCCTGACTTCCTCTCCACTGAAGCCTACCAGAGGAGTGTGCGTGGGTTTCAATTCATTTTTCTGCAACTGCAATTGGTCGAACACTGATTTGAATAGGATGTCCACCGAACTGCCTGAGTCTACCAGTACGCGCCGGACTTCGAAGTCGCTGATCCTTAGCTTTATGACGAGCGCGTCGTCGTGGGGGTAGTGAACACCTCGCGCGTTGTCTTCTGTAAAAAAGATTGGTTCTTCCTTCTTCAGCCTCTTGGGAGGGTTCTGCTCCTCTCGGACTGGCCTCTCTTCTGGGGGAGGTCGCTGCAAGGCTTCAATCAGTCTGTTACTCGGCTCAGGGACATCCTTCCCGTGTTCCCCTTGCTGACCTGCTTTATTACTATTGTCATAATGTACAAAATTTCTTAAGTACCCGCGACGGATGAGTCCTTCTATCTCATCGCGGAGATTATTACATTGCTCGATGCTATGACCGTGATCTTTATGAAAACTACAATATAAATTTTTGTTCCTCTCGTTGGGGTTGCTCTTCAGGCGAGGTGGCCACTTTATGCAAGGGGCGTCTTTGATCGTCATCAGGATCTCAGTCTGCCTTGTGTTCAATGGCGTGTAATCCGTCCAAACTGCTAAGGGAGCTCGGGACGGCTTGCTTGGCTTCGTCTCTCGGTTCTGGCCTCTTCTGTCGTTGGGGTTGGAGGGCTCGCCTTCTCTTTTTCTTTTTTCAACCCCGCCTTCGTTTCTCTGGTTGATCTCTTCCTCTGTTCTCATAAACTTGTCCGCGAGCTTGAGGAAGTCGGCCATGGTTGCTAGCTGGCTGGCCACCATGTGCCATTTGAACTCTTTGTGCGTCACCCCTCTTTTGGCCGCGGCGAGCTGTACTGCGGGGTCTAACCGAGGGATCTGCAAGCATGCTTCATTGAACCGCTTGATGTAGCTCCGGATCGGTTCTCCCTCTCTTTGGATTACCCCGAAGATGCTTTCCTCGGTTTTGGGGCACCTTTTGTTGGTAACGAAGTGCACAGTGAAGATCTGCACGAACTGGGCCCAGCTTCTTATTGACCCAGAAGCAAGGTTTCGGTACCAGGTGCGGACCACCCCTCTGAAGGTGGTGGTGAAGGCCACGCACATACACGACTCACTTGCCCTAGCGAGGTGCATTTGCGACTGGAACGTGTCGACGTGGTCGTTGGGGTCAAAGGACCCATCATACTTGTCCAGAGAAGGGAGTTTGAAATCTCTAGGCAAGGGGACTACCAAAAGTTCTGCTGAAATGGGGGAAGGAACTGAGAGAATGGGGACGGTTTTTACCTCGCCCGAGCTCGTTTCTTCCTTGCCTCTGAGCTCGGGCAGGACACGGGTAGCAGTTCGGCGACTTCGCAGGCGCCTTCTTTGCGTGGGCCCGGTGCTGGCGTTGTTGGCCTCCGTGTTGCCGAGCTCGACGGCCTGGAATGTTGGCCTGCTGCTAAGGCGCTGAAGCAGTTCTCCGTGAGTGGGAACTCGGGCTTGGAGCGCCGGGGTGACTTCGGGGGCGAGGTTCCCGACCCACCCGCGAGCTGCAAGGCGGGGGTGATCTTTATTTGCTTACGGCCCGGGGATGAGGCCTGACTATTAGGGGGGTTCTGTGGTCGGGAAGCCTCTCCTTGGTGAGGTCGTCCACTTTGAGGGGAGGCCTTGACCGGCTTTGAGACGGGGTGCCGGGGTGGAAGCAGTGGTTGGTTCAAGGGTAGCTGAGGGAACTGTTGTTGATAATGGTGTTGGGAGAGGTGGTGCAACACCTGGTGTTGCTGGAGTTGGTGCTGCTGGAATTGTTGCATTTGGGCCTGCATTGCCCGCATGCATTGCATGAGGTCATCTAGCTAGTTTTGGCTGGATGCTAGTGGGACAGCAGTTGGTTCCGTGAAGTTCGTTTCGATGGGGAGTGGAAGGGGAATGTTCAACGAGGGAATGTTCAGAGGTGCCACCGCCTGTGGCACATTCAGACTTGGGATCCCATCCACTGAAAAGGGGGATGGTGAACTGCCCAATGCACACCGCCGGAACATGAAGTTGTTCTCCGGTGGTGGCTGTTTCGGTTCCACGTCCGGCACTGCTGGAGGAGGCCATTTCGGTGTTGGAGTGGGTGTTGGAGTTTTTGAAAGAAGGGTAGGTAAAAGAGATCTAGAGGGAGGCTTTTAGAAGCGTTCCCACAGATGGCGCCAATTGATGGTGCGCAATCCAACCGATCTTAGCTGTCAACGAATTTTCCTTTGAGCTGGAGCGTCGGGGAGCCTGAAACAGGAAAGATGAGAGAACTTCGGGGGAACCCGGTATGATAACTCCGAAGCTCAAGTCAGTAATCTCTCAAAGGCAAAGTGTAGACCAGATAGTGCAAAATTAACATACATTGTTTATTGGGGGCAGGGGGCCTTTTATAACCACTTTGCGCACTCGCTCCGAGGCCCTTGTCAGGTCGGGTATGATTACCCTTGCGTCTGTCAATTCGGCCGTCGTCCTTTCTACTAGGACATAACCGCCACTGCCTAACCGTCTCTCTAACGGGAGATGGCGGTGTTAGGAGGCGGTGGCAAGTGGCTGTTTAGAGTGCGGCCGTCAAGCGTCAGATCCCAAGTCAGTCAGGTGCAGCGCCCTCGGGTACGGACTTCCTCAGTGTTAGGCATAGTACGGTTTGTTTGGTTTTGGTGCCCTGAAGGTGATGTGGTGGAGTGGTGAGCGAGGTGAAGTCTTGAGTTCGGAGGTATGTATAGGGTCGGTCAGTTTGACGAGGGGTATCCCGAGCTGTTACAAGGCAGGCTAGTTTGGCGAGGTGTATCCCGAACTGTTACAAGGCAGGCCAGTTCGGCGAGGTGCATCCCGAACTATTACAAGGCAGGCCAGTTCGGATTACTTTCTAGTTTGGGGCCAAGGGTGAGTTCGGGCCCCTAGTAGGGAGTTCAGACCGCTGGTTTCTCCCCTTGGTGTTTCGTGCCTTAGGCTTGCTTTTGTGCCGAGCTGTTGCTTTTGCCACATGTTGCATAACTGTGAGGTCGGGCCAAATCTTCCTTCATCACTACCCTTTCTCTTTCTTGTGGTTAAAATTATATCCTTGTTTATTTTTCATAAACAAACCTTTTTTTCTGCCTTGGCATCAAGAATGAGAATAAAAAATTGAAAATAGATAAAAAATAAAATAGATATTGACATGTTAAAATTTTATTTAATGTTTATAAATGGAAATATTTTTACCAATTTTATAGTCATTTTTCTTTGAAAATCATTTTGTATTATATTTGTGAAGTAAAATTAATACTTACTTTAATACCAAAAAAATACTTTTTTAAGGGCGGCACTTTGATAAAAGTATGACACTTTTTTTTTCTATAAAACACTGATTTCTGTCCTAACTCCGTTAAAGGCTGGGTGGAAATAGTAATTTATCCAAATTAAAAATGCTTTTAAACTTGTACCGTCTCCAAACAGACTAACAGAAAATAAATGTACCCTTTATTTATTTTAATTTTTTTTAGTTTTTATGACAGGACAGAACTCAGAAGCAAACCTAAAAGAGGAGAGAGAGAGAGGGGAAAATGAAAAAGAAAAAAACCCAATAAATAACACCGTAGTAATAGGAGGGCGAGGCCGCGAGGGCAGAACAGAACCAGAAAAACAACCGCCAAAGCGAATGAGGCCGGTTTACCGGTGGCGACGACGGCCGGGGTACGGTGATGCCGCTGCTTCCTAACTTTTCAGGCGGTGCACGAAAGGCATAAGTAATTATATATCTTCACCACGGAAAGAGAAAAACTAACTACAAAGACAAGGAAAGAAAGGGATAGGGAATTAAACAAAACGGAACGAAACAAAACAAAAACAAAAGTCGAAGGAAGGAAAGAGGAAGGAAAGAAGAAAGAAAAAGGCATACTTTGAGATGGAAGGCAGGAGAGAGAGTGAGTGAATGAGTGAAAAGGGAATCGATTCGAAGCCCCCAAGAACCTCTTAAGTCATCTCTGTAGGAGGGTTTGGGGGGGAATCTGGTCTATGGCATGCCAACAGAAGAAGCATTGCATCGAAAGAACTGGAGTTGAGGTTGTCATCGTCGCCATCGACGTTGTTGCTATTCTTGGATTTGTATTAGTTTACGCAAATCGAGACCCTTATTACTACAAGTGGAATCCCCCTTCGCTTATTCCTCCTCCAAAGCAATGGGAATTTCGCCTTTCTTCCTCTTCTTGTCTCTTCTCCTCTTCTCACTTGTCTTCGTCTCTCCCAACGGTATGTGCTTACTTTGTTTGACCTTATTTGACTTTGTGGATTTCTCCTGTGTCCTAGACGTCTGTAAATTTTGCTTCTTTTCTTACTCTTATTTGCCTTGGACTGCTCTTTGATGTTTTCAACTATACAGTTTGGGCTTAGGCAGATTAAGTGCATCTTGTTGCTGGATCAATATTTTTATGTTCTAGACAACAGTTAAACTTGATTTATTAGAGTGTATTTTTATTTATTTATTTTTTCTAATTTGGGGAAATCTTTCCCGTTTCAGTTGAAGTAAATTTTCTTTTTCTTCTGGTTTCGGTCGTATTAGTAATAACGCTCAAGAATTCTACATGTTCAACATCTCGTCTCATTCTTGAAACCAGTTTTGTATCTATTATATGTGTTGTTGTAAATATTCATGCACATGAGTCTACACTACAGTCGTTTTGCTTTTATGGAAAGCCGAAAATAAGATGAAGAAATATATTGCTTAATTGCATAAGACTACTGGGGTTGGGTTTCTTGATTATATTAGAGCTCTCTGTCTTTACTATAAATTTAGGTGGCTTATTGTCAATCCCCTGACCTTCCTGTTGTGTCTAGATCCTCTTCTGGAAGCATAGACTGTTGTTTTGTTGTTTTATCAGATGATATGAAATTTAGAATTTGGATTATCTCCATTTCATGAAGAATTCTTGTGGCTCAAAATGATACAGTGGTTAATGGAATTACTCTCTCTTTCATTTATACAGAAGTTGTAACAGTGCACGCATTTACCGGAACCTATGGAATTAATTACGGAAGGATTGCAGATAATATCCCTCCTCCTGAAAGTGTTGTAACCATTCTCAAAGCAGCAAAGGTTAAAAATGTTAAGATTTATGATGCTGATCATAGTGTCCTCAAGGCCTTCAAAGGTTCAGGACTTGAAATAGTGGTTGGACTTGGCAATGAGTACTTGAAAGACATGAGTGTAAGTGAGGATCGTGCCATGGATTGGGTGAAAGAAAATGTGGAGCCATTTCTTCCTGGGACACAAATCCGTGGAATTGCAGTGGGGAATGAGGTATTGGGTGGGAGTGATCAGGATCTCTGGGAAGCTCTATTGGGTGCAGTGAAGAATGTTTACAGTGCTATTGACAGGCTTCATTTGACCAATGTGATTCAGATAATGACTCCACATTCACAGGCTGTGTTTGCTAATTCCTATCCTCCATCAGCATGTACATTTAAGGAGAATATCCTTCCATTCATGAAACCCCTCTTGGAGTTCTTCTCGCAGATTGGTTCTCCTTTCTACATCAATGTTTACCCATTTTTGGCCTACAAGAATGATCCTGAGCATATTGATCTTAACTATGCTCTCTTTCAGCCAAATTCTGGGATTTATGACCAGAAGACTCATCTTCACTATGATAACATGTTTGATGCTCAGATTGATGCTGCATATGCGGCTTTGGAGGTGGCTGGATATGGTAAGATGGAAGTCATTGTTTCAGAAACTGGCTGGGCTTCTCATGGGGACAGTGATGAAGCTGGGGCCACAATTAAGAATGCAAGGACTTACAATTATAATCTGCGTAAACGGCTTGCCAAAAAGAAGGGAACCCCATACAGACCAAAGGTGGCGGTAAAGGCATATATCTTTGCCTTGTTTAATGAGAATTTGAAAACTGGGCCAACCTCTGAGAGGAACTTTGGACTGTTCAAAGCAGATGGGAGTATTGCATATGATATTGGGTTTACAGGGCTAATACCTTCTTCTGCAGCTCCTTCTCATCTATTTGTTAAGGTATGGGATTCTTTAATACCTCTTTTGTTTGTCTTTCTATTTAAGTTTTGCAGATATTGATGGGTTAGATTTAATTGTGTGCCGATGGAGTCTTTCATCAACATGTTTCCTTCCCCGAAGTGATAGGAATTCTTTGAAAATAAATAGAAATAAAAGAAGGCATTGCTACTGTCTGTAGTGGTAGAATGGTTAGAAGCTGGATCAGCAGAATATTAATAAAAATCTTATTTCCTACCTTCTGAATTGAGTTTCTGGACTAATGTAACAGATGTAACAAGCACAAGTCAAATTCGTTTTGCAAGCATAGTTGTTGAGGGAGAAAGATGAACTGTAGAGCTAGGTGACAATGGAGTGTCCAGATGCTAGGCAATGGTTTTTTTTCTATAAAAAGTAACATAATTTCTACGTTAAATCACTATGCAAAGCTAGCACCAACAATGATCTAGAATGTAAATTACCAATAGCCTTCAGTAAATTACAATGAAATACATATAAAAAATAAATATATAAGATGATAGCATTTTTACTTAATCTGATTTCAATACTAAACACAAGATTGCAACCAGATTAAAAATAAGAATGTGTGGCTACTCTTTCCTCATTCTTTCTGGGAAAATGGCAGGTTTCAGTCCAATTAGCCTTTCTATGTGGCAAAAGGGAAAAACAGTTAGATATATAGGGTATATGCGATTAGAGAAAAATTGCTGAAAATTTTTGAAGAAGTTGAGGGGGTCTAGTTATTGTGTTGCAAATGCAATACTACAAAAAAATGCAAGACCTGATCCCTATTTCCTTCAAATTCAAATATGGAGGGAGAGAGAGATGGGAGGGGGGTGCGGGGAGGAGGGAGTGCAATAGAGAAAGAAAGAGAGAGGAGGGAGCCTTTTCTTGACAACTATTTGCAAGTAGGTTAACTTTGATTGGTATTTAGGGCACTGTTAAACACCAATAGATGTTAGAACAAGTTTATTGGAATTAAGGTTTTTTTTTTCTATTCTTACGTCAATCTTTTCAGCTCAATGGCATTTGGTTGACAATTTACTGGGATGATTTGGTCGTAGATGTATTGGAATGTAAGTGAATTCCCTTTACCAAGTTTTGCAATCAGACTATCTTCGGGAATAGCTTAACATATTTTAAATGCCAAGATAATCAAATTCAATAAAAAAATAGAATTAAGGATGAAAAATTTACAGAATATTGCTTAATTGTATATGGTGGCTTAGGGAAAATACTAGCTATGGTGGTTTAGGGTGGTTGAATAAAGACAACAGTGGGTTATGGATTTATAGTAATGAGAGGAGGAAATTTAGGTGGCTGGTTCAAGAGATGGAAGTCAAGATCAGCTAACTCTTCTGCTAATGGGTTAGCTAAGCAAGAGGTCGAGAGGGAGTCAATGTTTTGGGCACAAGTGTAATTTTTTCTTTTTATGTTCTCAGTGGCCCAAGCTTCAGTTGGAAGATAAGAAAGTTTATCTTCCTCTTTGTAATTACTTTTTTTTGGAAAAGGTAAAGCTGGGATCAGACCCAGAAGGGCAGTCTGAAGACCACAGCAGTCACACTTTCCGCCAGAAATCAGAACAATAAAAAGAAGACAAATTCAGACTTTTAAATTCCTCAGATACAGATATCCAAGAAGTCAGTTTATCTTCCTTTTTGTAATTACTTCTGTGATTAATTAATGAATTGTTGTTATTGATAAAAAAAAAATACTAGCTATGAGCAGGGATTAGAAGTTGCTTTTTCTGACAACAACTTTGTCCTAATTTCATGGAAATGGTTCCTTGGCATGAGACATGTACTCCTCAAGCACCTGCTTGTATGATTAATGAATAGGATAAACTGGTCTAAATTCATAAAACTTGTATATTCTAGCTCAACATCCAAAACTTGCACTAAGTTGGCTTTACGCAAAATTTGGATGGATTTGTAGTTCATATAATCTTTCGTCACCTACTTATTATCAGTTTTCCTCTTGGCAAACGATTCAAATGACTTTCCATTATGTCACTTCAAAAACCCCAACCTCAAACTGATCAAAGAGCATAGTTCATTTAACACAGATTTTATAACCATAGTACCAAAGAAGGTTGAGGATGGATGAACAGCCTGTATATAGGTTACTTAATCTGGATTACATGGGTGCTTTGTATGCACTATATTTTCTAATTTGATAAGAAGGAAAGAAGCACAATAAACCATAAAGGAGGTACACCAATTATCTACCATAAACGTTAGGGGTGTCAAGCTTTCCTAATTATCAAAGTAATTTACTAATATTTCAGGCCAAATTGACGTCTTTCCCTACTTTTGAGCTGATGACCTCTAATTATCAAAGTAATTTACTAAAATTCCAGGCCAAATTGACGTCTTTCCCTATTTTTGAGTTGATGACCTTAGTGTCGGAGACCTTGCATTGTGGCTCCTTGCATGCAAGGTGTATGTTTCCTTCAACTGTTTATTAATAAAATCCTTTTTAGTTGACAACAAACAGCAAACTCAGCAAGTCCCAATCACCCTGCCTAATACTGGCAAACTATATAAACGGAACTTTAGAATAAGGTTTTCTACCCCACATATCAATTTGAGGCGACCTTGATCATGTGGTGTTATAAACAAAAATGATGCTATTGTATCCCTGCTCATTATAAATGCTGAAACATGATCTGTTGCAGTAGTTTCAGGGTATCAACATTCATCATTTTGGAATATGAACTTTATAGAATGCCTAATTCATTTGGTTAGCTATGTCTGTTCAATACCATGACATAGGTTGGTAGTTTGGTGATATCATGACATACATTGCCTTGTAATTAGTGCCCACTTATGGCAAGTTGCATTGCATGAATTGCTCCTTTTTGATCATTTGTGTTTTTTGGTGCCCTTTGGTATAGATCTTTTTCTGATATTCAACATTACAGGACATTCAAACTCGAGGTTGGTTTGGGCCTTATTCAATGGTTTTGATGACCTGTTGTGCTTCACTGCTGCTTCTGGTTTTTACATCATGATTAAATAAAAATCAGAGGTTTGGCTCTATCACTCTTTCCTCCCATTTCTTCTTGTTCAATGCCAAACTAGCGTGAGGAGGCAGTCAAAAGTTCCCAATTGAATACAATACTTTTAAACGTTTTCATGTATCATCCATTAATCAATGGTAATTACTGATTTTTTTTTTAATTCTAACAATATATATTTTGCTTTCTCACAAACAAAGGCAGTCGACATTCCATCACATCACGATTTACATCTTTTAAGGTCTCTTTTAGTTCAATTGACACAGGGGTGATGGAATAGACCCCCGTCTGCTGTTGAGAAGACATGCATTCCCTTGTCAGTGCCATCGCCACAGATTAGAACAAAATTTTCCCTAAGGCTCACTTTGGAAGGAGTACAAATGCAAATTTATAGAGTGCAAAACCTTGTATTTTATATTATTTTGTATGTATTTACACTATAGTATTTGTACTCCTTCCAAACTGAGCCTAATATTCTAATCGACTTTATATATTACAATGTTTTTCTCAAGATGAAAAGGATATTTGATTCGCAGTTCAACGACGGTGGTTTTTGAACCCCGCTATAGATGTACGACTTCCCAGTTCCCACTGGAATAGTATCTATTCCCGACCTTGTTGCCGATATAGTTATCCGGTGGAACTACATGTGAGACAAGGATTGAGAAGGTTTGTGTTGTGTATTTTGAATCTTTTGATAACAGAAGATGCTAATTTGTTGAAAGAACAGTGAGAATTACAGAGCACTAACTCTGCTACTTAAAGGAAGAATGCTCAAGCTTAACTACGCAAAAAAGATGATAGAAAACTAATAATGAAAAAGAAAAGTTCTCATCTGGTGAAGGATGGTGATGTTTAATGCAGCTCAAACTTTTTTCAATCCCACCCGAAGCAAGATTATATACGAGAGAGTTATATCATATATTAAGGGTTCAACCTGAATGAGTTGTTCGTCTTGAATGCCAAATTTCCTGCCTCTGTTACAAAATCTAGGGGCCTCTAAGGCCGCCGTCATTCATTCATTATTGGACAGAGAACGGACGGAAGGGTGATACCGTGATACCAACATTGATATTGAGCCTGCAACTGCAATCTGCAATCAGCCAATCACATCGGCTGTTAATTTTTGCTTTATTCACTAAACAACACTAGATGCAAGCATGGGCACGTAGCCGCACATCGGCTGTACAAGAGGTATTCCTGGTCGTGCTCGTGCTCTCAAAGTTTTTGCATTTAGGAGATTCATCTAGGCTCATGAGGTGAGTCGAATTGAGCCGAGCTGAGTCGAATAGTTAGCTATTCGAGCTTGGCTCATCGAGATAGTACGAAGCTCAAGCTCGAACCTTGAACTCGAGTTTGGTTTGGGTTAAAAGTTCGTAAATTTGAGTATGGTTTAACTTGAGAAAAATATTTTATAAAAATAATATATATATAATATTTTTATTTAATATTTAAAAATTAAGAATTATAATAATTAGTTATTATTATATATAAAAATAAAATATTATATAATAATAATAATTAGTTATTAGTTATTATTATTATTATTATTATTGCTATTATTATATGTATGTATGTAGCTATTCAAGCTCGGTTCGCGAGCCTCACGAGCTGAGCTTTATTAGGCTTGAGCTCGGTTTGATTAATAAATAAGTCTGTAAATTGAACTCAAGCGCAGCTCGTAGTCACCCACCTCTATCTGGCTCTGTGTAAATATTTGTATTTGTACGCTTACTAAATTGAGATCGATAAGGCCATTCAGTTCCAACTAGACCTATTCATAAGCCGAGCTTTAGGCCCAACTTTACACTATCTTGGGCTTGGACTTCAAGCCATGCCGTGCCCATTAAAATTTTGACAAAAATTAAATTAAACCCTGGCCCATGAAAAAAATCTAGTTCCAATAGCCTTGCATTGAGAATATCTCTTTATATCGCTATCTAAATACTTTATTATTCCCATTCTCAATGGAAGGCCATAAAGACTGTTGGAACGGGACCTTGCACTGAAGCCATGATTTCTTCCAATTGCGGCCCACCTTAGCAAACATCCAACGGACCAAGGCCATGATTTCTTCAATGTGGATCCTACCTCTACTTCCAAAAGTCAAAAGCCACAGCGTAGAGGCGAGAGGCTGAGAGCCCACCGAAGCTGACATTGGAGTATTATTATTATTATTATAGTTATCATTGTAATTCAAATTACGTTTGATCAAGCGGCAAGAATGATAAAATTGACCTAGCATGTGCATCTCAGCTCTCACATCTATTTGGAGGATTTCGTTTTTCTCGCCGAGACTAGAAACCTTCAAAATTCAAATTAATATTTAAAAGGATGGGACGGTGATGCAGTCAGAGCCTCACATCGTGGACAAAGTAATACACGGACACGTTGGTTTTCCCGCGGCATCAAATATGCGCTGAGCTCACACCAATTCTGAATCTGCGTGTCATTCATTCAACGATGCCGGTTACAACAAGGTTTGAAAGAGCTTAATTCGTTTGGTGGTTGTCTTTCCACCCGTCTGCCTTGTATCATAACTTATTATCTCATACTTTTTGCTTGTTGAAATTGAATGTAAGTTTCCATATACTAGTTATTGTTTGAGAATATCAACTTATTATTCAATGACCTCATCTAATAACCTAGTTTTTAGGTTGAATGATTCTTTGAGAGTTATTAAAAATATATATATAAGAAAAGAAGAGCAGAGGATCTTAGCTAGCTAGGCAAGGCTATATATAGTATTGGCCACATCGTGGAATAGAATTGTGAAGACAAAGATCAGAGCGAGAAAGACAGATAGAGCAGGGGTGACCTGACCTACTGATCGAACACAAATTAAGGAACATATACTAGAGAGATGGCTGCTCGCACGGATTTGCTTGGTTGCTTTCTTGTTGCCATTGTAGCCCTGCTGCTACACCCTTCCGCAGCCCAGTCGACGACCCATGTAGTGGGAGACAGCTTGGGTTGGAGGATTCCACCTGGTGGCCCAATCGCCTACTCCACCTGGGCTTCCGGCAACACCTTCATGGTCGGTGACATTCTCGGTAAGATTCTTATCCCTCTCCGGCTCTCTGCTAACGGGTCTTTGCCTTCAGAATAATTAGCTTAGCTAGATGACTAGAGAATAGTCGGTCAGTTAGATGTTTTGGTTTTCAGTGAATCATGCTCTAATTAATTAATTTTGGTATCTCTTTTACGTACGATGTTTCTATGTTTCAGTGTTCAACTTCACCACCGGACAGCACGATGTGGCCGAAGTGACCAAGACAGATTTCGATAACTGCGATGGGAGCAGCACCATTGGTTCCGTGCAAACGACCGGCCCGGCAAGGATCACACTCAACTCTCAAGGCCAGCACTACTATATCTGCACCTTCAATGGTCATTGTGCAGTTGGTCAAAAGCTAGCCATCAACGTCTTAGCTTCCGGCAGCAGCACCACACCTTCATCGTCAGGAAGCCCAACCTCATCCCCAGCTCCCACGGCAGGAGGATCCGCCCCTAACTCTGCCCCTGCTGTTGCTGTTGCCGGCATCTCTGCCACTTTGTTGTCCTTCACTGTTGCCTTCTTGTTTTAGATATATACACTAATAACTATTGTAGTTGTAGGCTGTTTTTTTATTTTTATTTGTTAGATTGTATTCTCTTCATACATAAATACATACTACTACTTCATTTATTTGATACGTGATCGACTGTTGCATTGTATGTATACAATTGACTGATTACGTTATGTATTGGAAATAATAAGGTTGTTTGATTTTCAGCCACTACTATTATATAATATACAATGCTCTGATCATATTGATAATTGGGTGGATTTTCTTATCCTTTATTTGATAGTATATTTACTTTGTAACTCGCATCGATCAGCTAGCTAGCTCTACCTTAGACACTGTATTCTTTTATAACTGTCATTAAGTCAATTGGATCTGATTTGGTCCAATCTGACCCGATCCAATACGAGTCCATTACATATAGATCAGGTACAATTCAATCTAATGAATATTCTGGGCCATTTTCAATGAATCCAATTCAATGTATTAGTCGTTTAATTTGTTCAAATTAGTTTTAATTTAGATTGGTTCTAACTTAAACTTGGTCCATTGACACTTGTAATTCTTATCTTTTATAAATGAACACGATATTGATTCAATATGACGCAATTTAATATAAATTAATTATGGATGGATCAGGTCCAATCTAGTTAATCCACCAAATACTTTAGACCATTAAATCTGAACTGGTCCAATTCAATCTAGCTAATAATCCACCAAATATTTTAGACCATTATTGCTCCATCTAATTCATCTAAATTGATTTTGATTTAAACGAGTGAATCTCTGCATTGGGCAAATGAACTACACGACACCTAATGATGCATAGGAGCTCTATATCGTTTGTGGAAGGACGTATGCTATATTGCCAGGTATAAAATTGCTTAGTCACCTACATGCTTTCTCTAAGCCAATCTGGCAAGAAGCGTATTCAAATTTAGCGATGATGAGATGGATGAAAATGATGTTACACACATCTATATTGCCAGGTCTCGTTTATTAGTCATTGGATGCAAAGTTGAAAAGCGTTACAAAATTTGTTGTTGGGGACCTTCTTTTGTCAAAGCAGTGTTTTCAAATTTCGAAGTGTGATGTGGGACGTTATTTAGTCATTGGCGGTGACACCGTTTTCACAACAACATTACTGAAACTGAAACTCAAAGTATGGCTGTATGAATCAATGTGTCATATGGAGAGAGAAGTTTTGGCAATGAATTGAAAGATATTAAACCTGAACACACTCTGCAATTCAAAGAGATGGATTACTTAGCCAACAGACATTTGGATGAAATTAGGGTTTATATTAACGTGAGTGGGCTCGGGTTTGGATTTGTTAAAATTTAAATGGGCCTCCTTGATGATACGGGAAAGAGATGGTATGGACTATGGAAAGAGTTTTTATAAAACCAGATACCGTCGGGTACCCAATTTACAACTCTAGAAGATATGTTTAAGCACTTGGTCGCTACTCGCTAATAACATGTTCTCAGTTCTTATAAAACCAAAGTAGATTTGATGAAGATCGATTTTTAATCTCGTGAGTGCAGCAATACACACATGAGCCCAACTGCCCTATTTTAGTATCATCTCCCCAAATAAGCCTCATGAGGTGTGTTTGTATAGTTGTATGGGGTCTGATGTAATTCTTTCTGCTCATGTGCCAATTTTTTTATTTTTTTGGCTAAGCACCTCGTCATTTGACCTGCTTCTAGGTGACCTGTGACTCAGAGGATGGTGGCGCTTCCTGGTGGCGAACTGCCTGGGGCAGAGCTATGCCGAACTCCTTGATGGCGAACTGCCTGAGGGAGAGCTATGCCGAGCTCCCTGATGGCGAATTGCCTGGGGGAGAGCTATGCCGAGCTCCCTTATGGAAAACTGCCTGGGGGAGAGCTATGCCGAACTCCCTGATGGTGAACTGCCTAGGGGAGAGCTATGTCGAGCTCCCTGTGGTGAGCTACCTTGGTGGACTCATCATTTGCCCTACTCCTAGGCGACTTGTGACTCAGAGAATGGTGTAGCTCCCTGGTGTAGTGCAACCCGACTGCCCTTTGCATGAGGTGATCTTCTCTCCTTTGCAGGCGGCGGGAGCTGAGAGGCCTGTGAGAACTCCATCTTTTCCTCCTCTTTGTAGGCGGCGGGAGCTGAGGGACCTGCGAGAACTAAATCAGGGGACCCGGGGGTATCTACCTGGCGGGGACTCTTCGATGCTTACGTTAGCACTCTGATTGTAGAGAGCTTGAAAATGATATTAGAGAAATGAGAGAGCTAGAGAGCAGGGATTACCTCCATTTTCCCCCTTTGTCTTTGGGGATCAGAGTCCTTATATAGTGATGTCTTGTCAAATCAGGCATAACCGCCTCTGCCTCTCTGTCGCAGCCGTTACTGCCAGAGCTGAGGTGGCGGATGCAATCAGCTGTTGCAGAGTACGACTCTGCCAGGCAAGGGACAGCTCTCAGGGCTGGCAGGCACGACGCCGCCTGGCAAGAAACGTGGGCGCAAGTCTCTGGATCTGTCAGGTACGGTTGTCAGGTAGGAGATCTTCCTGCGATATGCTGAACTGCTCTTTTGTATCAAGCTACCCTGCAAGTGGCGAGTTGCCTATGCCGAGCTGCTTGTGGCGAGCTCTGCCGAGCTGCCTGTGGTGAGCTGTGGCAAGCTCTACTGAGCTGCATATGGCAAGTTATGGCAGGCTCTGCCGAACTACCTGTGGCAAGCTATGCTGAGCTGCCCGAGCTGCCCAGTTGTCAAGAGACTGCACTTGGCTTGCATGAGGTGCCAGGTGTCACAATTTCACTAGAGGGCCAAATCCACCCTCATCATTTGCCCCCCACTCTCGAGCTAAGAGTAACTCAGCGAAGGGAGTAGATTTGTTCTTTTGGCTCATAAGTCGACGAGCTAGTAAGTGCTGATCCAATTCCTTAGACTTTAGGAGTTGCCTGTATGTGGCGAGCTGCCTGCATGTGGCAAGCTGCCTACATGTGGCGAGCTGCCCGTAAGGTGAGGAGGTCTCCGCTAGTTCAGTAGTGTAGCCCTTAGGCTTTGGGGGCAACTTATAGTTCACTTTTGCTGATTTTTCCCATGCTGAGGAAGTGACTGGGTTTTTAGCAATAATGTGGCCCGTAGCAACTCGTAGTCCACTCTTCTTGACTTTGCCCATGCCGAAGAGGCGACTGGGTCTTAAGCAGTAATGTGGCCCGTAGGCTTTGGGAGAGACTCATAGTCCACTCTTTTTTGACTTTGCCCGTGCCGAAGAGGCTACTAGGTCTTAAGCAGTAATGTGGCCCGTAGGCTTTGCCTGTGAGGTGTCGAGCTACCTGTGAGGTGTTGGGCTGACCGGATGTCGAGCTACCTATGAGGTGCGGAACTGACCAGGAGTTGAGCTGCCTGCGAGGTGCTGAGCTGACTAAGTGCTGAGTTACCAATGAGGTGTCAAGCTACCAGTGAAGTGTCGGGCTGACTGGGTGCTGAGCTACCTGTGAGGTGCTGAAATGACCAGGTGCAGAGCTGACTGGGTGGGTGCCTTAGAGCTATGATTGCGCTGCATCAGCTTTGTAATGTCGGTCACCCACTCTCCTACAAGAAGCTATTAAGAGCTCGACCTTCAGGGGCAGCACTACTAACTTTAGGTCACCAGCTCACATGGGTGCCTTGGAAGGCTCGACTAGTAAGGGCGCCTATGTAGTCTGTTGGCTGCCAACTCCTGCGGAAGCCATGAAGAACTCATCTTTGTAAGGGGGACCTTGCGAAGTGGACTAATGAGGCTTTATCTGAATTGAAAGTAAAGTTACTTAGTCTGTTAGCTCCCTGCATAGTCTTTGAGTTCATAAAAAAATGTAAACTATAGAGCGAGAGTTCCAATTTCTAAAAAGTGATGACTTAGCTTTCCGGGAGAAGAGGACTTACCTTTTGTAAGATGAGAACTTAGCTTTTGTAGGATGAGAACTTAGCTTTTCGTAGCATGTTCCCACAAACGACGCCAATTGATGTAACTGATTCTGGTCACGTACCAATTTTTTTATTTTTTTTGGCTAAGTACCTCGTCATTTGACCTGCTCCCAGGTGACCTATGATTCAAAGGATGGTGGCGAACTGCCTGGGGCAGAGCTATGCCGAACTCCCTGATGGCGAACTGCCTGGGTGAGAGCTATGTCGAGCTCCTTAATGGTGAACTACCTGAAGGAGAGCTATGCCGAGCTCCCTAATGGCAAACTGCCTGGGGGAGAGCTATGCCAAACTCCCTGATGGTGAACTGCCTAGGGGAGAGCTATGTCGAGCTCCCTGTGGTGAGCTACCTTGGTGGACTCATCATTTGCTCTGCTCCTAGAAGACCTGTGACTCAGAGAATGGTGGAGCTCCCTGGTGTAGTGCAACTCGACTGCCATCTGCATGAGGTGATCTTCTCTCCTTTGCAAGCGGCGGGAGCTGAGGGACCTGCGAGAACTCCATCTTTTCCTCCTCGGCAGAAGCTAAGGGACCTATGAGAATTCCATCTTTTCCTACTCTTTGTAGGCGGTGGGAGCTGAGGGACCTGCAAGAACTGAATCAGGGGACCCGGGGGTATTTACCCGGCGGGGACTCTCCGATGCTTAAGTTAACACTCTGATTGTAGAGAGCTTGAAGATGATATTAGAGAAATGAGAGAGCTAGAGAGTAGGGATTACCTCCATTTCCCCCCCCCCCCCCTTTGTCTTTGGGGGTCAGAGTCCTTATATAGTGGTGTCCTGTCAAATCAGGCGTAACAGCCTCTGTCAAGTCAGGCATAACTGCCTCTGCCTCTTTGCCGTAGCCATTACTACTAGAGCTGAGGTGGCGGGTGTAGTCAGCTGTTGCAGAGTATGGCTCTGCCAGGCAAGGGACAACTCTCAGGACTGGCTGACACGGCGCCGCTTGGCGAGAGACGTGGGCGTAGGTCTCTGGATCTGTCAGGTCCGGTTGTCAGGCAGGAGATCTTCCTGTGATATGCCGAACTGATCTTCTGTACCGAGCTACTTTGCAAGTGGCAAGTTGCCTATGGCGAGCTACCTAGGGGGGAGCTATGCCGAGCTGCTTGTGGCGAGCTCTGCCGAGTTTCCTTTGGTGAGATATGTGAAACTACCTGTAGCGAGCTGTGGCAAGCTCTGTTGAGCTGCATATGGCGAGCTATGGCAGGCTCTGTCGAACTACCTTTGGCGAGCTATGCCAAGCTACCCAGTTGCCAAGAGGCTGCACTTGGCTTGCATGAGGTGTCAGGTGTCACAATTTCACTAGAGAGCCAAATCTGCCCTCATCAGGGTCCATTCAGCGTGTTTATTGTAACATATTAGAGAATGATCATACTCTAGTAATTATGGAGCTAGTATTTTGATCAATTTTGTTTGATACCCATTATTTATATTGTAAACTAGAAGAGCCCAGTGATACATGATCTGGTGTTAGAATGATGCCTATGTTAAATTCAGTTTTTTAACTGAATTAGTTGTAGATGAATCTAAATAGTCCCATATTCAGTATCTTTTTATTTTAAATATTAAAAAAAGGGAAAATCTATGATACGGGAAAGATATGGTATCGAAAGAGTTTTGACCAATCAAAACCCATCCATAAATTTTGATAAATAACACTTGATTGACTACCACGCTTTAGGATTCTAATTGATTGGTCAAACATTTTTCAGATATCATATCTTTTCCATATCATAGTCGAACCCAAAAAACTACAAGATTCTTAATTCCTTCCTCTCTCCATACATTTTCATATTCTCCCCTAGATCAGCAAACAAAGCGGCCCATTGTTTATTTGTTTAGCACATCAAGCCCTCTCTGTATCTTCTGTTTTTTACTTGGGACTCGACTCTTACCTTTTTGGAGGCATGCATTGCTTGTGACTTATCCATGAGTTATTAATGAAGTTCACCTCTTATTAGGCTTCCAAAAATGCTACAAATTTCTAAAAGGGATTTGGAAGCAATATGAGAGTCTGACGTCGATAACTATATTTAGGTTAGTTTTCTATTTGATATTTTTATTTAATTTAAGAGATTTAATCAAATTTTATTTGGAAACAATAAGCATCATTTGGAATAGGTTTGAAAGATAAGACCTCTGGTTTGACGGCTTTGTTGCAATGTAATCATCCCTTGCTGCCCCACCCCAAATAATGGAGGTTTCTTTCATGTTTGCATCTAAGTCCCATGCATATAACGTGGATACAAAATGTGGTGTGGCCATATTAAAATAAAATCACATATTGTGTGCTCAAATCGATTTTGTGTCAAAGGTAAAATCATTTTATGATGTTTGGCATGGAATCATAATATTATAATGGAAAGTAGTATCATTGAGCAAAATAAAATAGAATTTATTATTTTTAATAATTACTATTTATTATCATAATTAATAATTATTATAAGAAAAAAAATATTATATCGTCCTATGTACCATACGATAAATTAATCATTCAATTTATGGCAGACCATCGGTTCTGTCTTCCCTGCCTAACATTAAAAACCTTTTTTTATTAGAATTTACACCAAGAGAGAATATTATAGTGAGGCGTAGGATCATAAATATCTTGCTTATAACGATCAATATGCAAGATCATTTGTGCTCTCTAACTCTAACATAGAACTCAAAAGACTTCCTTTTGTTTCAATCTTAACCAGCGCTGCACAATTTATACGGGAAGACTTCAATAAGAAATTGCCAATGAAATAATAATTTGGGTGAAATTTTTCCTGATTTGATTGTCACATATTAGCAAGGTCCAAAGTATCAGTAGGGCATGTCAACCTGTATTGGTATTCTTTTTATGTTTTATTTTTTTTCAAAACCGATTCAAAAGAGTCAGTTAGTGTCTCAAATACCCTCTGAACCATGGTCTGACCTGATACAACCCCTATAGGGGCATATTGGAAAGCCATCGGCTTTATAAGCACTCAAGACCAATTTTGTCATTTAACTTTTTTTTCTTATGTTGATAATATACCCATGTCCCCCATAGGAGCTGTTGTGTAGAGCAACACCATAACCATAACACCCCTTCCCCCTAAACTTGGTGGCAATAGGATTAATTGAAACCTATGTTTTGGCTACGACAAGCCCAGGGTTATACAAATTGACATTGTGCCACCATCATGGTCAACACTTGGAGCTTATAAAATTTAGGAAAAAAAAAAAGAAAAAAATAACTATGCTTGGACAATCTTGTAATAATATATATATATATATGAAATTTAATTGGATGAGAGAAGATGTTATAAATATTGACTATCTAGGTGAGAGAACAATCTTATTAGCAGAGTAATAGTGGATATTAGAGGCATTTAACACCAGTAAGGGTTTTTTAATATGTTAAAAAATTAACAAATTAAATTAATTTTTTTTGTTATGCTTGTTTCTGACCAACTTGTCATACATAAAAAATTAACAAATTAATTTTTTTTAATTCATCAAAAGAAAATGGTGTAAAAGGTTCTCATCTTCAAAGCAGATTTAATGTTAGCCACTGAACCAGTAGTCAAATCCAATGTGATTATCATTCAAAGTCCAAAACTTAGGTCAACTCTAATGGATCAAGAAGGATCATTTTATAACTACAATTTATAACTTGAAAATTCAACATTTCAAAACAAAAGGATAGGACAAACCCAACAGGTAGAAATATCAAATTTCATTTCCTAATCTGGATTAAAAATAACAAATCAAATTCCATTTTCTTTCATAATCTACTTGTTCATCCTGAATTTAAGGCCTGACAAGTTGTAAAAATACTTAACAACATTACTGTGGATGAGGTTTTAAATATAAGTTTCACTATTGATCATTATATTATTGATGAGAAACTAAGGCTTAGTTTGAAAAGAGTATAAATGCAAATTTGTAGATTGCAAAGCTTTTTATTTTGTATTATTTTATATGCATTTGTATTATATATATTTGTATTTATATATTTTCCAAACTGAGCCTAAGGCTGTTTTTGATTGCGGTGCAAATACAATTTTGCACACTGTAATGATGTCTTGTCTGATTCAAGTGAATACAAAATGGAACCGGATTTTGATTTTCTTTTGTTCTCTTTTTGTTTGGCATTTAACAATACAGAGTATAATGCAGTTTTGTGAGCGTTTGATTTATAACATGAAAACAATTGGAAGAGTGACTGCATTGCTGGAAATATACAGTTCCATTTTTAGTTCTAGCCAGTGTGTCTTGGCTCTGTTCAGATTTAGACAAATGGGTTTATCGGAAAGATCCAAAAAGAGAGTTTCAGTTCTCAAACCGGTTAGCATTTGATTTTTACTGAGAAGCAGAGTTCACAAGTAAATAACATTCATCAATTTTGGTGATTTCAACATTAACACCCAAACCAAAATCCAACCAACTCACAAGTTACGATTTCAACAACGGAAGAGCCTTCATGAGTTTCAACTGTCTTCTGTGACGGATTGAAATTGATCAAGGACTCCGGTTGCAATCTAAATGAATCATTACGATTGGTGTTAATTGTTGAATGAAATTCTCGGAAACCCTCTCAGTCCTGCCAACTACAGCCACTGGATTTCATTCTCCTTTCTCTTGCCTTTTCTCTCTCCAAAAGCATAATTCAATTGTTGAAGAAGAGAGTTCAATCATTCACTTGTTGGTGCTTCTAATATTTATGATCTTGATTTCTTCCAAAAAAATATCAGAGGAATCGACTATGAAATCCCTTACCTTTCAGATGTAGAAGCAGCAGTGTAGCAAGAAGTCATCGGTATCTTGGATCATTGGTTAAATTTGCAGGTTCAGAGGTCATCAATGGAAAACAATTGAGATCGGATTTTACCACTGTAGTTGCTTTTTTGGTGGAGTTCTTCGAGATGGTCTTCAAAGTGTATTGTTAAAGTGAGCCGAATATGGGTAGTTTAGTCATTTTATCTTTGTTAAGTTGTATGCTTATGTGGCAATTTTATTAGAGACACTCTGCCCCACACTTAAATAAGGGCAGTTTAATCTTTGTAGAAATTATTAGAGACTAATTACTATTAAGGGGTCGACTGATAGGGTTTACCAATCAAATTTGACTGTCCCTTCTTTTTTTTCTTCTTCTTCTCTTCTTCTTCCTCTTGCTGGTCCAGATTGCTGTAGCAGCAGTCGAAACATGTACGCTCATATCAACGGAAATTCTGATATATTCACGAATTTACATCAATTTTGATAATATATTTACACCATAAACAAACAATGGAAAAACTGGACCATAATAAATATTTACATCGAACTGGCATTTGCATTGTAAACAAACGCAGCCTAAGGCTTTTGAAAAGTATTTGCATCGATCGTGTTAAAAGATAAAAGCAATTAGTATTGAATAGTTTAAGGTCAAGATAAAATGAAGCATCCCACTATTCATGCTTGCACAACACTATGATGAAACTAAATGATCAGATCAAGAACACAAGCTGTTGATATAATTAAGCATCTACATAGCATAGTACAGCAATGTGATGAAATTAATCTATTTGAGTAGGAGTATATAAACTACATAGACTCCTACCAAAAAAAAAGCACTATAGAGCCTAACGATAGCCGAAAAGATAACTCAAAATAATATTTAAATTCACAACCAACCTGATCTATAGAGCATTGATATAATCTGAACAGAAAAGCAAATACACAGAAAACTTTCAGTCTATACATGCATTTAAATCAACTAAGCAGTATTTAAAGGTGCCAACTGGCTAGTTGGTAAGGTCTCTAACTGTGATTCATGGAACTACACAATGCGCAGAGTAGTACAATGGAAAGGGTTGGATATTGGCTTCAGGTTTTTAGATTACTGCACCAGAGTGCTATAACCAGAATTTAGATTTAGTGCTTACAAAATTTGTCCTAACACCATCTTTACAACACTTGCAGCCATGCATTGGCTACATTTTCCATGAATGAAAAAATATAAATAGGGAGATATTTCAAATGCAAGCTGGAGTTGTGAATTGTAAGGACAAATTTTGTAAGGATCAAATCCAGTCTCCAATAACCACAGTCCACACACTTTACTATCAAACAAAGGAGATGGACCCGTTTGGGAGTGCTTCTTAGCCTAAATGCGCTTCAGAAAAAAATACTTTTCTAAACGAGCATTTTAAAAAAGAACTTTTAGCGTTTGGCTGTTTACTAGCTTCTTCTTTTTTTCAAAATAGCTTTTTCAGACTTTAAAGACAAATGAAGTTTTTTTCTTCTTTTTCTGTTTTACCAAACAGTTTTTTTTTTTTAATGCGAAAAGCCTACTTTGAGCTTTTGGGCCAATTTATTTTTTATCTGGTTTTAACTTCATTAATGTGAAAAGCACAAAAAGCCCATCGAGACAAATGGTCTACATCAATGGGAAGTAACAAAGAGAAGCAAGATAAGGAGGAGAAATGCGGCATCGAGAAAATGAGAATGAAAAGGTGGGTTAAATTGGAGTTTGGAAACCATTGGAAATTGGAAATAAGAGAGAGGAGTCTCCAAGAGAAAACCAAAACAAACTTCTATGAACTTGTTGGCACTTGGCAAATTAAATCGGTGGATGGAGGTGATTCACTTGGCAAGTTATATATATATATATATATATATAATGATGGTGATATTAATAATAATAATAATTTTCTACAAAATTTATATATTTTTCTATAAAAATAATTCTTATGTATCACACTCACTTTTTTGTTTGAAATGATGAATATAAAATATTAGAGATGTGCCAAATACTTTTTACAATTTTTTTGTATTTTGTCTAATTTGTGTTTTTATCTTTTTTTAATTTTATAATTTTATTATGACATCAAGGATTGACACATTTGACCCAAAAAGTTGTACTACTAATCCACTACAAAATAAGAAAATATGTCATTTTTGGTCAGTTTTATTTTTTGAATTTCATTTTCATCAACAATAAAAAATTAAGTGCAATGCTATTTTTGCAATGTTTAGGAAAAAAAACATGCTACTTATTAATAGATGGTATGCCCAAGGTGGGTAACCCAAAATAGGTTGATAGGTTTTTTCAGTTCACCCTCTTTCCATAGAGAAAAGCTCCAAGAATTATAAAAAAAAATTGAGCAATTTGGTATAAAATCCAGTAAGGTATGTAATAAATTGGCCAAATTCATGATAGTATGCCAATATTTGGAAACCTAAAAATATTAAATAAATAATAGAAAGAGAACAAAATTTTGGGTCTAAAACATTGAACAAAGATATCAAATGAAATCTCTAAAGAGAGAATTGAATCACAAATGAAATCGCCTCCTATATCAGTTTTAAGTTTTTTTTTTTATTTTCTTACCCAAATCCTAATAGTTTCTATCCATTTATGGTCATTAATGTTTTGGTGTATGAGGGACATTTTCATCTTTTTTGTTGGATGGACTTTAATGGGAGAATGAGGTGGTGTGTTTATGTGACCTTTCAATGACAATTAATTTCAGTTACATTTTCTTTATCAAAATACAAATTTGCCCTTTAGGCTCAGTTTTGAAGGAGAAAAATGCAAATATGTAGTGTAAAACCTTATATTTTGTATTATTTTGTTTGTATTTGTACCATACATATTTGCATTTGTACTCCTTCCAAACATAGCCTTAGGCTGTGTTTGGTTGCAGTGCAATTTCATTTGCACTGGTACAAATACATAGGAGTTTAAATGAAAAGAATGCAAATTCTGGTTTAGTTTTGTTTTGGGTTTTACTTTATTCTGCTTTAGGTCTTATTTTACTTTATTTGTACTGCAATCAAATAAAATAATTGTAGATTTGAAATAAAAATAAATCATAATTTTGCATTGAAATCATTTACACTACCAAGGTTTTGTATCAGTGCAAATAAATTTGCATTGCAACCAAACACAGCCTTAGGAGAACTCAAGATATAGGGACAATAAAAATTCCAGAAATTTGGACCCCATTCTCACTTTTATAACTAGTATATATATATATATATATATATATATAGATAGATAGAGAGAGAGAGAGAGAGAGGAAAAAGTCCAAGACAAGCTGTTTGGATATATAATGAATTAAAAGGGCATTATTGGAAAAAAATGATTATTGACGAAAAATTGAACATAAAATTCTCTTTATCTATTATGGATATAGATAAGAATCAATATATAGAGCTCAGGTTTACACATCATGCCCATAGGACACTACATAAACCCATCAGGCATATCTCCCTTGTCATTCATAGGGAGATGTTCCCAAAACACAGTAATAGTTTACTGTGAGTATGGATGCAGGAACAATTTGTTAGTAGGAGAACAGGAGTGTGAAGTCCATGCCCTGCCTCAACCCCAATTTGTTAGTAGGAGATTAGGGTATGGATGTGGGGAACAATTTATTTTAGGGATTCAAGTCCCTGATCCTGATGGGAAATGATCAATCTCCTTTAAAGATTGGAAATGGAGATCAATTTTAATCCCGATGGAGATTGGAGTTGGGAGAACTTGCTTAAAAGTTGGGGTGGGGATGGGAGTATGACCCCTGCATTTGAAGCCGCCCCATTACCATTCTTCTTAAACAGCAAATTACAATATTTGTTAGCGGTGGTTTTCTTGATTTATAAAAAAATGGAAACACCATAAATAATCATATTTAATTAATCCATTATGTCCTGAAGAACTTGAGTTAAACGAGCTGAATCCGAGCTTTAACAATTCTTGGCAAAATTCAGCTCTATTTATAGACGGTGTGTTGGTGATTCCATCCCATTTGGGCTCCATATTCAGCCTAGCTTGTCTTAGAAGTGATATTCTTCTGCTCAAAGTTTCAACTTTAAATTATCCTGTTTAAGTAACAAGAACATTTAAATTATCCCCTCCCGTTGACAGGGATGAGGAGAGCATTCTCGATTTTAACTATTTTATTTTTAATTTTTTAAACAAAAAGCAAAATTATTGATATTATAAAAAATCAAGGACAAGGATGAAAATAGCCTTGCCCTCAATGAGAACGGGAATAAAAATTTTCGTAAGGAGAGGAATAGGGAATGGCTCCCCATCACAGCCGCACCCCATTGCCATTCCTAAGAACATTCATACAACACATCAGTTTGGGTCCTTATCATTTTCTTCTATTTGGAGCAATGAAGTGGTTAACCACCGGCCATCCATTACGTGCAGTGTAGGATCCGGGATAATCTGCACTGACCTTAAAAACATATGGTTCTCTAGGTGACAACACCGTCACCTTCGTTATAAAGAAAGGTAAGCAAAAACAAACGCTAGCCGGAATAAATGGTAAGGGAAAGATGGGACGGAGACATCTTATTAGCCCACTAGCCCGGTTTGACGGGCATTGAAACAGTCCAATTTGCTGAATTTATATCTGCGCCCCACAAGTGCCCCATAGCACATCCCAACTGTGTATTGATAACATTCCCAATGAGAACTATAAAAAATATTTTTAATACACGGTTACGATGTGCCCTAGGGTACTTTGTGGGGTGCCCTTGTGGAGTGCAAATGCTAATTCCAATTTGCCGTGGCTGTGTTGGTACGCCGTACATAGGCAATCTGAACCAACTATGTAGCTAATTTTTGGAATATCCCACTTTGAGAGACTCCCGATCTATTCTGCACAGTCACAGAGCACTCCATACACGAACCTCACATCATGTCTTGGCTGCACATTGAAAATCTCTCCCTTACTTATATTTATTATTCATGGAGAGATGTTCCCAATACATGGTGGAATGTGAGTATTAGGTCGGTGGCAATCTGAACCAACTATGTAGCTAATTTTTGGACTATCCCACTTTGAGAGACTCCGGATCTGTTCTGCACAGTCACAGAGCACTCCATACACGAACCTCACATCATGTCTTGGCTGCATATTGAAAACCTCTCCCTTACTTATATTTATTATTCATGGAGAGATGTTCCCAATACATGGTGGAATGTGAGTGTTAGGTCGGTGTGAGGAGCAGATCTCAATTCAATTTGGAAACAAGTACCATTTTTCAGTAGGCCAACAAACAAATCCACTAACCATGTCTGGTTTGAAATTTTGATAATAATCTACCTTTAGGGATGTCAATGGGTCGGGTTAAATGGTAAACCTGGCTTGACCCAACCCTATAGGATCGGGTTCAGGTTTTGGATGACCCACCCCAACGGGTTATGATACCTTGCATATATACCAAGTATTC
This sequence comes from Nelumbo lutea, assembly GCF_056320005.1. Lineage (NCBI taxonomy): Eukaryota > Viridiplantae > Streptophyta > Magnoliopsida > Proteales > Nelumbonaceae > Nelumbo > Nelumbo lutea. The sequence continues at coordinate 15,514,238 of NC_142691.1, forward strand.
TCATAACTTATTCATCTAATTCTTTATAGCCTTAAAGTTTAGGATTTATTTACATATTGATTTTGATTTTTTTTTCAATAAAAAAAGTGACACTTAACAATCTATAAAACAACTTAAATTAATAGATTTTAGTTCTTCAAAAGGAATTAAAAAATATAATTGAAATGCTAATGGTTGGATCGGGTTGGGTTGGTATAGGGCTAGACCTCATATAGGATTGGGTCATGTTCAGAAATTATGTATTTTTGAGACGAGACGAGTTGGGTTCTGGTTGGGACACTAGATGGTCAAGTTAGCATTGAGTCAATCCAATGTCGAACCCGACCCGTTGACATCCTTATCTACCTCCTTAACTCCCCCTATGACTCTATGACCCTCTTTATTCGTGTTGGATCTGCACAGAGCACAACCTACGCACCACATCAAAACCGTGAATTGGGATGAGAGATGTTCCCTGATATGTGTCGGGGGTAGGGATGAGCAAGAAATACTGAAAAACTAAACTGACCAAAATCGAATAAAAAATTCAGTTAACCAAATCGGTCGATTTGGTTTTGATTCAGTATTTTGAAAAATCGAAGGTATTGATTTGGTTTCGATTAATCAAAATAGAAAACCAACGGTTAACCGAACTAACCAATATACATATATTATTATATATTTTAAGTATTTTTATGTATATATATTATTTTCTATATATTATAAATGAATAAATATACATTATATATAAATATATATTTATAATGTATAATATATTATTTATTATTTAAAATATAATATTTTATATATTTCTGGTGTTTTATTATATATTTATATATTTTTTATAAAAAAACCAATAAACCGAACCGATCAACAAATTAATCGAGCCGAGTTGAGCTCTAATCTAATATTCTAGGCTTGAATTCAATTAGACTCAATTTAAGTTTGGATTGAAGGCTTGGGAACTTGAATTGATTAACATATATATATATATATATATATATATTACTGCTCAAACCGAAAAAATATAGTTTGAATCGAACTTGAACCTATTAGTATGTCTGTCAAGCCTAACCAAGAAATGTCAAAGTTCGGCTTGACTCGGCTCGATTGCACCCGTACACCTGAACTGTTGATTATTTACTTAGGACCGTCGATCTTTCCAGAGCTCTAACTGCACGCATACTTACGCGTATGTTCTCATACGGACTGACCAATCACCATAATCCTAAGATCAGATCGTTGATTTGTGATCCATGGTCAGATTCGAACCCCCAGTTGTGGGGCATGTTATAGTTGTATAACAGTTGGTAAGAAGCAAGAATCGTCGTTTTGCGCCCCACAACGTCTCACAGCACATCCCAGCCGTGTATTGGGAATGATAAAGCATCAACGGGAGATATTCCCAATGCACGGCTGGAATGTGCTATAGGACGTTGTGGGGCGATGGGGGCTGAAGTGAACTCAAATTTGAACCGTTACATCGGTTTATCGGTCGCGGTCCGGCGTTGAAATTTGAAACGTTCCGCAACTTCTGGTAACTTGGGTGAGCCGAGTCTTTGCCTCTACGTTTCTTTGTTATTACCACGTCAAGGTCCCAAGTCTGTGGAGAATGGCATTGCATCACCGGTCCAAACGGAGTTGATTTCTGCTCCTTCATGGAAGCAGGCAGCAGCAGACCTTCATTCTCATCGCCTTTATAAGTGTACACTGGGTGGTTATCGAGCATCTCATCCACACCAGAGACCTCCCTCCCTCATCGATCACTCTGCTCTGCTTGTATTTTGAGAGAGATGGCGGGTTCAATGAGTAAGGTTGGAATCTTGATCGTTCTCGTAGCATCTCTGCTACGGTATTCTGCTGCGCAGACGACATATGTGGTGGGTAACAGCACGGGGTGGACCGTTCCATCAGATACAGCTACATACGCAAGCTGGGCTTCATCTATAAAATTCATGGTTGGAGACATTTTAAGTAAGATGTTAAGAAACTCTGTACTCCCCCTCCATTACAATATATACGCGAACTGTACTCTCTTTCAATATTCTTTCTTTCTAATTTAGCTTTCTTAATTTCCAGCTTTCAATTTCGCCACCGGAGAGCACGACGTGGCCAAAGTGACCAAGGCAGAATACGATGCCTGCACCTCACAGAGTCCGATCGGTTCCATTCTCACAACCGGTCCGGCCAATATCACTCTAGACTCTCAAGGCGATCACTACTTTATCTGCACCATCGGCCGTCACTGCGCCAATGGACAAAAGTTAGCTATTACTGTCGCTGGCACTTCCGGTACCGCCACACCTCCATCCGGCAGCATTTCTCCATCTCCCACTACTCCAGCAGCCACTCCCAAATCGCCGGCCCCAACATCAGAGACACCCGATGATTGCACTCCCTCCCCGTCACCAGCCCCAACACCCCCTCCATCCGGTAGCTCTTCTCCACCTCCCTCTACTCCCGCCACTCCCAAGTCGCCTGCGCCCGCACCAGAGACACCTGATGATTGCACTCCCTCCCCGTCGTCAGCTCCAGCACCCGGTAATGGACCAACTATACGCACCACTCCCTCATCGTCAACCCCCCCTAGTCCATCATCCTCGTTTGTCGTACTCACCAACTTCCCTACTGTCTTCTTGGCCATGGCCATGGCCATTGGTTTCTTAGTTTAGATTCTATAGAAAAAAAAAAAAAAAAAAACATCGTCCCGTCCGTTAGCTTGCCTCTATCTGCAGGGTTTTTATATACACAAATAACTATTTTTATTAGTTGATTTCACTTTCTTTCTGTAATAATTAAATTTTTGTAGAAGCATGATAATTTAATAATCATCTACGATTTAGTTGGTTAGTGACATCGTGGTGTCAAGCCTGCGACATGGATCTCCCATATAATAATTTATTTAACTAATAAATTGACTCGATGTGTCTCAACATCAACGGAGATAGAGTTTTGACGAATCGACAAAGACAAAGAGCAACTTCATATTGCTCAAAGTAGCCCAAAAAAATGGAATCCGGATATGCCCTCACAGAACGCTCTTCACACGGACCACAGTATGTATCTGCTTTCAGCTGCATATCGGAAACATTTTCTATCTTTCAGCTGGATATCGGAAACATTTCCCATACTTGTATTCATGGGAGATGTTCTCATGTGATTGTAAGGTCCGTATTTGGAGCACATCAAATGATATCCTTAAATTACCTCTCATGTTTGTATAGTCCAAATCGGATTTTCTGCCCACTACTCTCTACGTACCCACACTCTACCCTTCTTGATTTGCAGCTATACATCGCAATGTTGCGTTGTGAGATGTGCGACTGCAGTGTACTGTGGGTAGGGGGGGGGGGCACGGGAAGAGAAAGTGATCAGGAAATCTAGCTGTTTTATACTCGGACTGCTCAATGTCAAATTGGGTTCCCAATCCAATCGGACCCAAGCCACCACATTAAAAATATAACGGCCCATTTAATGAGATTACTAGGCCCAAGCTAAATTGTCCAATTGTAGATCTCCCCTACAATTTTCTCCTGCTCGAAACAAATATAGACATACAGGACATCATGCGACCCCAATGAAAAATGTGACCACGCCAGTGTATGCTTTGTTTTGGTTTTTTTTTTTCTTTTTCTTTTTCTTTTAAACACTGATTTGTTAGGACTGTCCTGCGGCCACGTCGCAAGAAATGCAATCTCCACATATAGTGGGTGACAGTGGCGGAGGAGCCAGGAATTTTCATTCGGGGACATGTTATATAACCTTTTTTGGCTTACGGTAATGAAAAGTTATATTAAGTCTTTTTGGGGTGCTTTACAATATTAATGTTTTGTTTTGATTAGTCTTTGGAATTGATGCATCAGCAAAAAAACAAAAATATGTTTTTGAACTTTGTTTTTCTTTTCAAAAGGAAAAATAACACAAAATAATATAGGTTTTTGGAATCAACAAAATATTGTTTTTTAAAATAAAAACAAATTTTCTGGTATAGAAATTATATGATTTATGGAACATGATATTGAATAATCAGATGAAAACATGTCTTTGAAACAATATTCAAAAACATATTTTTTATTACAATTTTAGAAACAAAAAATACATACACAATCAAGAACATATTTCTTGTGTTTTTTTATTTTAAGAAATATTTTGTTTTCAAACAAAATGGTTTTGATTTATTTTTGGAACCAGAAACAAGAAAAACAATTCATGTAGTAGAACCCACCTACATTATAGAGATTCACAACATAAACAACACAAGTAGAACAATGGAGGGAGAGGACACTGATGGGATTACTTTTCCCTTGGTATGTCCTCTTGGCAAAAGCAACAAAATAAGATAGGAAGCGGAGGAGGTCGGGTTTGAGGAGAACTAATGTGAGAGGGTTTGAGTCTATTATACCTTTTTCTTTTATTTTATTTTTTTAAAGAAATAACTTTTTTTTTTTTTTTTAATTTTGGGAGTTAGAGTGGAGGGGTGCTAGAGACTTAGGCGCCACAAAGATAGACAGTCACCAGAAGCTGTGCGGACTAAGGTGTCAGCTTGTCCCATTAGGTTGTTAAACATGAGAGCCGGATCTGATCCACACATAGCATGCCTCACACCGATCTCATAGCATGTCATCATCGAACAACTTATAATTCATGAGAAGATGTTTCTAATACACGGTGGGATATAATTGTAAGATTGGTGTAAGGTGCGTTTTGTGAGGAAAAAATCTCAATTCGTTAAACATAGGCACTCAAATTCATTCCACCCGGTGGTATTGAGGCATTTTTATTCATCTACTAGATTTCATGATCGACCGTTGTTTGTGGATGGAGATACTTCAAATAAGGAATTGAGTTTCTTTATTTAAGTCTTTCATTCCCTTGAGCAGTTGACTTGTTCGACCTAATTCCATATGGATCTAAGAAAGAACCAGGTGCCATGCATATTTAGGTTATGTTTGGCATCAATGCCAATTCTCATAATTTGGTGCCACATGATCAGAGCTAAATTAGCAATTCAAAAAATGTTGATAAATCTGCTATTTGGTTGGTCAATTTTTGAGAAATGGACAAAGCAATCAGAAAACAATTACTAAAATCTGGCCTAAAAGTGGAATCACCATTTTTTATGATTCATCCTTTCAGGCCGGTACTGAATTTTTTTTAGATGATGTGGCATCCGATGTGGATAAAAGGCAGTTCTCATAAAAAAAAAAAGTGTTGATAATCACTACCAAACAAATTCTTTGATGAATTTTCAGAAATCACCTTACATGATAGCAATGATACCAAACAAACAATTTATCTGATTTTTGAAAAACCAGTGACCACACACCACTTATTAGGGATGCAAATAGATCGGATCGGATGAGATTCGAATCAGGGTATATTCGAATTCAATCCGACACTGTTTATATCAGATCTGATCTGGTCAGATCTAATAGTACTCTATTTGAATTTGAATCCTATCGGTAAGTCAGTTTTTTGGATCTGATCCGATCTAACTTGTTTTTTTTAATTAATAAATTATTAAAAGATATTTAAAATATACTAATTTAAATAAAGTAAAAATAAAAATACAAGTATTTTTAATTATTTTCATTATATACATGTTTTTTAAATTAAATAATATAACAATTTTATAAAAATATATTTATGAAAAAATAAATAACATATATATATATAAATAATATAAAAATTTTATAAAAATATATTTATAAAAAAATAAATAACATATATATATATACGTATTATATATATTTATAGTTATAAATATATAATATATATCGGATCAGATCTTCTCAAATTGGATAAAAAAATGATATGATCTAACCCAAATATCCATACAAGTGTAATCTGAATTCGACCAAATAGGATCGAATCTCCGATCGAATCACATCATGATCCGATCCATTTGCACCCCTACCACTTATGTATGGAAAGAATACAGCTGATGACTTCGCCATGTTTTCATTTTGATGACATTTTATTTTGTATTAGAAATCTATATCTGTCCACTTCCTTTCAATTATCTGTTTACCAAATACTAATGCAAATAGTAATGTAAAATTACTTAAATCTTGTATTTTTTAATAAATACTTAAACGTTAACCTTGACTGGTTTTTATTAAAACACCCCTTAATGTTTTAAACAATTATGTAGACACACCCCCACTTCGCTTTTTCGGTCAAGTATTTTATAAAGGAGATATTGAAATTTCCACTATGCCCTTGTTGTTCACTCTTTAGGATGCCTGAGCATGATGTTTATGCATGCTAATAGGGCGTGATTGATAAAGTGAACCACGAAGTGAATCACCCCAAAAATAGAATTTTAAAAACTTTAAACCACAATTCAGGATAATTAGCTAAAGTGAAGGGATGTTTGAAATACTTGACAGAAAACACAGGGAGGTTAAGGCCTCGTTTGGTATGCAGGAATAAGAATTTGGAATCGGAATCTGATTGGACTATTCCTATTCCAATTGTTTTGTTAGATGGAATCAAATTTCTATTTCTATTCCTGCTAGAATGGCATTCTCCAATTTGAGGTAATGGCCATTTCTTGGTTTTTTCTTGGGAATAAAATCTCATTCCTGTTGATTTCAATTCTCATTTCTACTCTTGTCTAAGTCAAATAGAATATAGGAATAGACCATTCTGATTCCAATTCCGATTATGGAGGATTTCAATTCCGATTCTACCTACAAACCAAATGGACCCTAAATAATTTTCTCAAAATAATTATAATTTACTCAATTAATTATTTCACAATTTATTTGAGGTTAGCGTTATCTCACATAAAATATGCAAGTTCATAGTTAAAGAAGGATGCGTTTCAAAATTCCTCTTTGATTCCTCTTGTTAAAAGAAGAGTACAATTATATAATTCAATAATTAATCTATAAGTTAGATATTGATGTTTAAAGGAGCACTCTTGATCAATGCCCGACCAACTCAGATATTGAGGTTTGATCAGAATTAATTAATAGCTTTACTTTGCAAATAATGACAACAATTTCCCGTGAAGGCAAAAATTGTATAAACACCTTGAGAACATGGAATCCATCCACACTTTCGGTATATCTTCCATACTTGTATTTTAAGTTTATGGAAAAATATTTATTCCTAATGTGCATCAAGACGGTATGATTTTAGAGTGTTTGTAGGATTTTTGTTTTCACCGATTGTTTGTCAATTTGTTTTTCTCCCTTTAGTGTGGTGAAGGTTCTAAGGGTTACTACTTTGGTGTTATGATGATGTTCCTCGAGACATTAAGGGGGTGTTAAATTGGGTGGTGTGGACTGGTACGCACCACACCCACTGACAGGGATTAATCTACACCAGAATATAATTCACCACTGTTCTGAATTGTTGATAGATTGTCTAGATTGGATTATTCCACACCCATAATGGCATTCTATAGGTGTGGTGTAGACCAGTCCATGCTACACTTTTTAATTCCAAGTATCCTATATACAATTTATGAAGTAATCTACATAGTCGATCATAAATATATAATTTTTATAATTTATATGATAAACAATTTGAAAAAAAAGGTGATGTAACCGTTTCTGGCCACGTACCAATTTTTTTTTTTCGTGATATATCAATTTTTGGCTAAGTACTTCATCATTTGACCTACTCCTAGGTGGCCTGTGACTCAGAGGATGATGGAACTCCTTGGTGGTGAACTGCCTGGTGGTGAGCTACTTGGTGGCAAACTCCCTGGTGGTGAGCTACTTGGTGACGAGCTCCCTGGTGGTGAGCTACTTGGTGAAAAGCTCCCCGGTGGTGAGCTACCTGGTGACGAGCTCCCTGATGGTGAGCTACCTAGTGACGAGCTCCCTGGTGGCAAACTGCCTGGTGGTGAGCTACTTGGTGGCAAGCTCCCTGGTGGTGAGCTACTTGGAGATGAGCTCCCTAGTGGTGAGTTACCTGGTGACGAGCTCCCTGGTGGTGAGCAACCTGGTGACAAGTTCCCTGGTGGTGAGCTACCTGGTGACGAACTCCCTGGTGGTGAGCTACCTGGTGACAAGCTCCCTAGTGGTGAGCTACCTGGTGACGAGCTCCCTCGTGGTGAGCTACCTGGTGACAAGTTCCCTGGTGGTGAGCTACCTGGTGACGAACTCCCTGGTGGTGAGCTACCTGGTGACAAGCTCCCTAGTGGTGAGCTACTTTGATGAGCTCCCTGGGTGCGCTGCCTTATCGGCGGGACCACTCCGATGGCTAAGTTAGCACTCTGATAGTAAAGAGCTTGAAGATGATATTAGAGAAATGAGAGAGCTAGACAGCAAGGGTTACCTCCATTTCTTTTATCCTCTTCCCCTCTGGGGGGTCGGAGCTCTTATATAGCGGTGTTCTAACAGATCTGGCGTAACTGCCTCTGATTCTCTACCGCAGTTGTTACTTGCCAGGGTTGAGCTGGTGGGCGCAGGTAACCGTTGCAAGGTACGGCCCTGCCAGATAGGGGATGCTTGTCAGGGACTGACAGGCATGACATCGCCTGACCAGAGTCGTGGGAGTAGTCTCTAGATATGGCAGGTACGGTTGTCAGGTAGGAAATCTTCCTGCGATACGTCGAGCTGCTCTTCAACGAGCTGTCGGTAATGTGCCGGGGTGATTCTACCAGAGGTAGGTCTTTGTGGCCTAGCTACCTGTGGCGAGCTGCTTGTAAGTGTCGAGCTACCTGTGGTGAGTTGCTTATGTCGAACTGTCTATAAGTGTTGAGCTGCCCCTAAGTGGGGAGCTACCTATGCCGAGCTGTCTGTAAGTGTCGAGCTGCCCCTAAGTCGCGAGCTACCTATGTCGAGCTGCCTGTAAGTGCCGAGCTGCCCCTAAGTGCCGAGCTGCCTAAAGGTGACGAACTGCCTATAGCTAGCTCGAGCTGTCTAGTTGTCAAGAGGTTGCACTTAATTGGCATGAGGTGCCAAGTGTCATAATTTCACTGGAGGGCCAAATCCGCCCTCATCAGAAACGGAAGTGGAAAAGTCAGAGTGATACCACCAAAATCAATATCAACAATAGAAACAAAAAGAAAAAGAAACAGTAGAGAGGAAAGATGACATACCAACGGCAGAGAAAGCATGGAGGAGCACTTCGATGGAGAAGACCTCCCTTTGTAGTGGAGCACAAGCATGGAGGAGCACTTCGATGGAGAAGACCTCCCTTTGTAGTGGAGCACAGCGGCAGAGCGCTTCGGTGGTGGAGATGTTAACGATAAAATGTAGGGTTCTGATTGTGAATGTGAAACACATTGCCGATAGAATTGATTGATATATGTGTATATATATATTTTAAGGGCTATACAATGGGGGTAGCCCATCCCCTGACCCCAGGTGCAAACGGGATTCAATGCCAAGTCTCTACTATGACTAGTAAGAAACCTTACCAACTAACTGGTTGGCACCTTCTAATTTCCTAGTACTTGTAATCTGGGTTGAGAGTGTAAGGATGTGTGCTCTTATAATGTGACCATCATCGACCTTGCAATAAATTTTTGGATAAAAAAAAAAGATCAACAATCATATGGATCACATATTCTATTTTGAGGACGGCCACTTCATATATAAAAATGCCACAACTCAGTCTATCCCTCATAGGACCCACCAATAGGTCGGATCAAGAATTGGTTAATGGCCTTTTTTAGTTATCAAGCTTCTTTTTTAGAGATCAACTGTCTAAGACATGGTTTTTAAAACCGACCTAGAGATCGAATTGGTTAGGGTTTGGTTATTGGGTCAAATGGTTCGATCGTTTAAATCAAATGTTCAGACCGTTCTGACAAAATAAAATAAAAATAAAGAAAAAATAAAAAATGGTCAAAACTGTTTGAACGATTAATTGCCCAGTTCAATGGTTCGCTGACCAAAATCAACGGTTTTAGGGGAAAATCTGATTTTTGGGGAAAACGAAATCGATCACCTTATCGGTTTCCGGTTTTTCTGGATTGAGTGTTTGGTCCAGTCTGGTTTTAAAAACCATGGTCTAAGAGAATATGCAGATATTAAATTTGATTTAAATTTTATTGGGAATATTGTCCCTAAGGCTTTTTACAAGATAAATGATAGGTTTATCAAATTCACAAATTGCATTTCGTTAATGGGAGGAACATCAACAAAATTTGAACCAAAATACCTCTGTATAAAAAATGTCCAAAATTTAACAAATCCCTCAAAGGTTAGGATCGTATCCACTCTACCCCTCCGGAAACCCCAGATAGCTAGCTGGGACCAACATTAGATGATGGCTTTCATAGAATCATATCTAGTTTACATTCAGTTTCATCCAATATATTAAACACAGATTAATTTTTTGAGATTTACAAGCATCTATTAGAAAAAAATGATAATATCATCTCTAACAATTTTTAAAAGTAGGGAATGTTCATGGTTAGTTTTGTTTGTGAAGACAAAAATGACTAATGCATCAGAAAAATTACATTATTTACTCTTCTTTGGGGGATTGGAACTAGTAGGAACAATATAATAAGCATGTTAAATTAAATGAGTACTTGATAAATATTCTGACAACTGTCCAAAGTAGTTTTTAATCTTTTTTTAAGGGTAAGTAAGAGGTATTTTAAGGGACAGGTGTCAAAAATTTTTCTAAGTGCTCAGTGAATATGTTACAACATTGTGCCTAGCTATTTCAAACTGGTTTTTCTGACATGGCATTTGTTTTTCTTTTCAAAAACAAAACCAACAATGCTGTGGTTCATATTTGCTTCAAATGCCAAATTATATCTTAGTAATTATATATAAATCTAGAAGATCCGATTATTGTAAACATTGTTCGATATTTCAATGACTGCAGCTGGAAAAAAAAAAACAACCAAATGATTCCTTACAATTTGGAAAGATCCAATTAGAGTAAAACATTATCAAGTGGGTAGATCGTTTTTATAAACTTAAGAGTTGTTGCTTACACTGAATGGTTGCTTACAACTCCAGTAAACCCCCCATTAAAGTAAAAACCATTTGATATATACTATCTACATGTTTGGATTATTTATGAATAAGTTTAAACCAAAATATAGATCAAATAATTCTTTAGAATTCTAAAATCCCCCCCCCCCCCCAAACAGGGCGGAGCTAATTATATTTATACCTTGGGGTTTCTCTCTCTCAGTGGTGAACATGGGCTGGGCCACACTTTGCACCTATGATAAGTATTATAGCCTAAGTCTAGCCTTACATCTTTTGAACTGCCCATTTTTTATAAGCGGGTGGAGATGATAAAACTGTGTAACGATGGACCCAAGTTTCAAAATATCGATATGTATAGGCCCATATTGACCAATACATATCATATCAGGAGCTTTCCAAATATATAGGAGTTTTCACCGGTTCAGGGGATGGACCTTAAACTGAATCCCCTAAACCGAATTTTAAAAAAAAAAAAAAACTATTGATACGTCTCTACTGATATATTGAGCATATCAATATTTTAAACTTTGGATGGACCCAATAATTTTGAACTACAGAAATAATATAGTTTTAGGTGTTCGTGGAAATAGTGTACTTAATAAACTCTTGTTCGACCAGTCCGGATCTCTAACAATCAAAAGGATTTTGTTCTAACCAATGAGGATTGATCAAAGTTCAGATGATGATGGGTTTCCATTACTAAAATTGTTACACTGACCAACCCATCAGAATTCATCCAAATTCATGATGTCGTTTTGATTGATAAAATTAAAGCCTTTTTACAGTCCACTCCATTAAGAATTCAAAAATTATTAATTCCCCAAATGTGGATATTTATTCCAAGCTCCCTCTATAAATAGCATCCTCTCCGTGAATTAGGAAGATCTTTATTTAAAAAAAAAAAAAGACTTATCAAATTCAAGAAAATTAAGAGTTTCAAACATGGTTTTTTTTTAAATTGAATCGGTCAGGGGTCCGGTTATCAGTTCTAACGGTCTGATCGTTCGACCTGAACGGTCAGCCCATTCTGATAAAATAAATAAATAAATAATAAATAAATAAAAATTTGAAAAACGATCAAAACCGTTCAAACGGTTTGAATGATTAATCAGCCAATTCAGTGATTTGCTGACCAAAATCAATAGTTTTAGAGAAAAAAAACAGTTTTGGGGGAAAATGGAATCAGTCAGGTGACCGATTCCCGGTTTTTCTGGTCTGATCATATGATCTGGTCCAGTTTTAAAAACCATAGTTCGAAAGAAACATGGGCAGCCAATTAACATTAACAAATTAAGAATAGAATAGAATTATCTTTCAACGTAACAGGGTATTAACTCTATTCCATGCACATTTTGCGGATCTCATTCTCATCTTTGATTATTTTAGAGTCTTTGTATCAGAAGATTGAGAGAGAGAGAAAGGATATTTAATTATTTATACATTGACATATTTGGCCTATCGCCACAAGCACGTGGTGGACCAATAAATGGGGAAAAGATGAAATATTTCAACAGCACACTACCTTTTTGAATTAGTAAAATCTCCGATATTCTCTACATGTAGCTTTGGGGTAGATGTGGATAGAGTTATTGTGGGCAGAAAATCGAAAATGAGAGTTTGCAGCTTTCTTTAACCCCACGCCCACGCGCCTGCTTGAATCTTCAAAAGTCTTTGCATTATCTGCTGGCTGGGCATGGCGGCCGACGACTCCACTCTTCCCCTTCCCCGTCAGTGAAGGCGAGGGCGGAGGTAGCTAGGTTAGGTACACCATTTCATGGGGGATGAGTGGACGACGACTTCACAAGTCACAACCTTCTAGTCAACGATTTTGACTGAATCCGCGTTCTAAATATCTCTAATACCCAAATACACGCGGCATCAACCCAGCCATTGATATTCACCAACGTCTTGGAAGCTTCAGACTCCTCTATAAGAACTCAAGCCTGAAGCCTGTTTCACCACCTCAAACAAAGTTGAATTCCTTGTGTAGTTCACACTTCACAGAGAGAAAAGAGTCGGGGACGACCTGGTGAACACAAGAGTCTGAGATCGATGGCTTGTCGCATGGGTTTCATCGGCTGCATGTGCATGGTGGTTGTAGCAGCCCTGCTTCAGGGTGCAACCGCAACGACACACATCGTCGGAGATGACATAGGATGGAAAGTTCCCGACTCCACTGATTTCTACACCACATGGACTACGAACAAGACCTTCCAGGCCGGTGACATACTGGGTAAGGATTCTTCTTCAAAATCCCAACTCTCCCACTTCCATTTTTTCTTCAATTAAGCTCTTAGTCATGGCTTTCAAAGAAACGAGCTTCACTGGACACAGAATATATATACAGAGCTTATCTGTTTTATTTTTCTAATTTATTCATTTTTCCTGTTGTCCAGAGTTCGACTTCACCACCAGCGAACACGATGTAGCTCGAGTAACAAAGGCTAATTATGATTCCTGCACCAAGACACCCATCGGTTCCATAAATCAAACTGGCCCGGCAACCATCACCCTTGGAAATGAAGCCAACTACTACTACATCTGCACCATTCGCAACCACTGTCAAAATGGGCAGAAGCTGGCAATCACCGTTAGTGGCTCTTCAACCAGCACCAATAATACTTCCACCCCGACCGCCTCCCCCACCCCCACCACCACCACCACCACCCTCCGCCTCCACCGCCAAGCTCTGCCTCCTCTCTTGCCGTTGGCGGCTTCTCTGCTGTGTTGTTCTCCCTCGCAATCGCATTCTTACACTAAGCAGATTTTCTGCCTTATGTTTGTTACTCGATATATGTTGAATTGTTATTTCATGTTTTCAATAAATAGAAGTAGTTGGGTTCTCATTAATTTCTTTTTTCTTAATATAAAGTATGCATTAACTTAATCCTGGACAAATTAAACTTAGACCAGCAATAAGGACACCATCCATTGTACGAAACTCCCTCTCCCCCCTTGTGGAGTTGTGGGGGCCAAATCCAGTGATACCTTCTCGACGACAGAGGAACAAAGGCAGAGTATTTTAGATGAGCCTCTGTTTTTGTTGACTCGATTATATATGATAGATATAATAGGTGGGCAGCATGAATTGTAACCATTCAGTAGCTTCTCCCTGGAATTAATCAAACCAAGCCATCCGGCTGACTTCAAAGAACCAACCAACCACATTTTTTTATACTGGAGGAGCTTAAGCATAAGCATCAGACTGGTTGAGTACAGTACAGTACAGTACTCAATAAAATATCTATAATGCCATCTTCTCAACAACACTTGCAATATATGGCGTTCTCAACCCCTCAGACCCTTCTTACCAACCACCATTTGATCCCCACGCAGACACAGTTAATGGTTGGCTTAGGGAATGACATAACATAGCTAAATCCTGCTCCCCCAGTTCAATGTTTAGCCATGTTTGGAAAGCCAGAGCAATAAAACAGTTTTAAGTAAAGAAAACCCAGAACTGAGATCTGATGTAAATCAGCACCCTAACATAAACCATCAAGAGGACCTCCCCTATTCTTTCTCTAGATATCTTCGAATCATGTACTGTAGCCTTTAGATGTTCTATCTAAGTCAAAAAAGTAAGTATAAGCCTGGCCGCCACAGAGAGCAAAATGGAAGAACAAACAGCAAGTCCACAAATAAGAAAGCCACAATGGAGACCAAAATTGCCGATTTATCAACAAATTTGGTTGTGGGAAATCCTACCAATGACAACAAAGATCAAGTACATTGCGTTATCTTGCCAAGGAGCAAAGGAATCTAATATCAGTGATGTAAGATGGATCGTCCTTGACGCTATAGGTCCACCTTGTCTCTCCTCTTAATAATTAAGCATTGCAGCGACAGATTTTGACGTGCAAAGATTTCTACCATACCAACTCGTAATTGGGTAGACCAATACCCATGGATAAACAAATAATCAATCATTCCCATCCACTTAGAATTCTTAAGGAGCGTTAGTGTCAGTCTTTTTCCCAAGGGAATATATTTCAAAAAATGGATCTAAGCTTCCTGTTCAAACATCCAAACGTTACTTTGGAATGAAGCTTGTTTAGAGGCAAGCTGCTTACACAAACAGTTGTTAGTTTTTTCAAGGCCTGGTAGTTTTTTAATCAAACTCAGAATCTCTATTTACACTTTTTCATTGTGGAGACAATGCAGCTTGCTGCTCAAGTCACCAATTCATCATCAAGCATGACAAAACAACAATTGAACATACAAAATCGTTGCACAAAAGGCTGCTTAGAAATAGGGTCCTGGATCAACCTCAAGATTTCAAAATGTATGTACTACAAAACAAATTCCCTAGCTACAGACCTGGCTTCTTCATTCTCGCAAAAAATTGGTCGGATGGAAGCTTTGGTTGCCAGCAAAATTGCCCATCCTCAGCAGAGCTACTACCCGGTGTCTTAGGCTTCTTAAAGGGTGCATCTAGATACAGACCTCCTTCACCCTCAGAACTCCATTTACTAGAAGAGGATTCCAAAGGATCATCAGCATTGTCCCTGGGGAAGAAGCAAAACTCCTTTTCGTTTTGTGGGGACGAATCGCTAAACTTGCTCCCCTCTTGAGAACTACTCGAACCAACGTCTTCAACCTCATGAACCCAGCGGTTCTCTGCGGCAATGCCATCAGTTGATAGCGGACCCAAACGCAAGGATAAGTCGCACTCAGGCTCAGGAGGCCTCTCAGGAACGTTCTGTGGGTCTGCTTGAACTGTTGTGGTTGGAGTTTTAACAGGCACACCACAGGGGAAGAAATTCTCCAAGACACCCCTCTCAGCAGGCTCCCGAGTGGAAGTGGACGGAACACAAGGTGGACCGACAACCGTATTGCGGTTTGAAACTTGGGGGGTTTGGAAGCTCAACTGGGGCTCCTTAGTTTGAACGACTGTGCCATAATACAATGGATAAACGCAACCCAAGTTCGATTGGGGGTAAGTTTCTGCTCTGAAGGATTGGTTACCGCCAGACGGACGGAAACTGCCGGCGGGAAAACGGAACTCACGAGATGTTGATGTGGCGGGATTGTTGTCTCGGGTGACAGGAGTGCTGCATTCCGAGCCTAAACGAGGGGAGTGCATAGTTGTCGGTCTTGTGAAGGTCGAAGTCGAATAATACGGAAAGAACCGCGGGGAGGTTGTTCGATCTCCGGACCGGAGTGGCAGTAAATGAGGGGGACCTCTATGGGTTGTGCTGTCGGGAACTCTCAGAGGGACAGAGGTGGGTTCTTGCGCGCTGGGGTTCAGGTAACACCTCGGGTTACTGTGACGCTGGCTCCGCGATGCTCTTCTTGGAATGCATCCTAGATGAAGCGCGGCTGAACAAAAATAGGGGGAAAGCAAAACAGAAACGAATTACACAATGTATCTCCTTTTCAAACTGGCAAAAAATGACCACAACCCAACTGCGCAATTGTGGGTTGGATCGGACAAGAAGAAGAAGGCGTAAATGAAAAAAGAAGTGCACCTTCAATACAAGGCTGAAGAAGGTTTCCTTCTCCTGTTTCAGTGCTCTCATCCCTGCGAATAATCGTGTTAATGGCATCGTTCAACCGCTCCCAAAGCGTCTTGAGATCCATGTACTCCGCCTAAGTAAAGAAAAACCTATAAGACGAGAAAAAGAAAACTAGAGAATCGAAAAACCGTAAGCGAAACTCAGCCAAGGTTAAGTGAAGTAAATGTAAGAACCTCAGAATTCGCTTTGGAGTACATGATTTCCTCTGCTCTCAAGACAACAATAGGGAGTTTCTCCTGCCATTCCTTGTTCTTCTTAGTTGCAGCGTTATGGATCTCATTGACGACCCTAATCAAACATATGGCAGAACATAAGAAAACAACAACAACAAGGATAAGGGGTTTTCAATTTTTGAGGTGCGGTGGGGGAGACGGGACAGGAAACAAACCTGAAAATCTCTTGAATGAGAGATCCTCTCATGGGTTGGTGCCTATCGCTGTGCCAGGCTCTCCTCACACATTCATACGGCCTAGGGCCTGGCCTTGGCATCGTCGCTAACAACTGAAATCCAATTGCAGGAAAGAGGTAATACGAGACTAATTCCGTTGCGTGGCGGAAAACAAATTCCAAACAGAGGACTTGTTCAGTTCTTGTTGCTTCTGCTCTTGCCGGGTTTCCCCTCTGCAATCCCCACTTGCGAGAGCACCCTTTATTCTGAGCAACCCAGAATACCAGACTTGAAACAGCAAGAGCGAGAGACAGAGAAGGATTGGGTGGGGTGGGGTGAGAGGGGTTATGCTGCCGAGTCTTTGCTTTTCCCTTCTCTCCTTTATGTTTTTTTTTCCTGTCCTTCGCTCAATAATTTAACGGGCTTGCCAATGCGGGTGGGTGGTGTCCCCCACACATCCACATGCCTGCCCCCCAACGGGTATTACATCTTTCCCTTCTCTCCCCACCCCCCCCCCCCCTCCTTTCTCTCATTCTCTCTCCCTCAGTCCCCCTTCCTCTCTAAAAATCTGGTCTCCAGAGACCGAAACCATTAATAAATTTGGAGAGGGAAGGGGGGGTTGGGGCTTTTTTGATCGGGGTTTGATCACATTGTCACTGTTGGTAGCGCCTAACCAACCCCAACCTCAATTGTTCCCTGTGGAGATATCATGATTTTAATCTCTCATCAGTCTGCAAAAGGTGTCACCGTGCACTCAGAGGCTTGCAGTCAAGAGCTCAGCCATTGGATTCTAATCCCTTCAAACTAACCACAGTTCACAGTAATACTGGATAAGCATGGATGGGATGGGATCATGGGGATGGACGCCCTACCAAACACCAGTGGCCTTTGTTTTCTTTTAAAGGGTCTCAAGCTCAGGGAACTCCATTCCATATTTCTAACACATGGACTCGCTCTCCACTCTCCACACAGTCGAGCTCTTTTGCCACCCTTTTTATCCTACTTCCATCTTAATATTCAACGTCAGTGTTCCCTTGGAATCTTTTAACAGTTCAGTACTCCTATTGCACAAATGTTTTTGAGAGCTGTCAAGCTTTTTGCAACATTCTCCCTTGAATCCAACAGCTTCATATTCAATGGCACAAACTGGTTTGAGAGTTGGTCAAGCATTTTTTTTTCTGTTGCCAAAAGCTTAGGGTCACACACAAATGCTCTTCCATCTCATGGTTTGCCAAGTGTCTCATTTGTTGGGTTCTATACCAGCCAAATGCTGGGAACCCAATGGATTAATTTGACCAAATTCCACCTTATTGAAACTTGGCTTTTAACTTTGAACGAAAGAATCTGTTTTTACTGTGCACATGTTTGAACCATAAAGCAAAGCTTTGGAGCTGTTGGGGGAGAGAAGGAACGGCTGAAATAAAAGCTCCAGTTCATGGTTGATTGTGATGAATTGATATTTTCACAAGCACTGTAAGGCCTAAAGTGGGACAGATTCAATGGTGTTGGTGGGTCCTGGAAAATGACACCTGACAAGGTTGTGGAACCCCAAAGCTGAAACTTTACGTCACGTCCTGTAGCCCAAGACACAAGACAACCTCTCCAGACTAGTGTTTCATTGTCCTTTCTCTTATCTTTTCTTCTAAAATTTGCTTAAGCATGCAAAATTCCCTTGTTTTTTTTTTCACTTGAATGCCTCACAAATTATCCTAATTGCAGGCTTGGTGGGCTTGCACCATGCATCTCCAAGTCCAACATTGAAATGTAGGACCCACTTGAGATTACAGTGTTGCAGCAGTTATAACATTAAAAAGACGTCCGTCCAAGTGGGGGAAGGAAAAGCTTGCATATTCACCATTCTTCTCGGTTTTCATTTTGGGGTAAATTATAGATGTGCCTGAGCCTTGAAGGCTGCAGAAACAGGGAATCTTACACCTGAATAACCCAAGCCTTTGCTACCTAACCCAGACTCCTCCACCTCCAACAGTCTGAGCCTTCTGATTGTACTTCACACCAGGGAACAGATATTGGTCAAATCATCATTAGAATAGAGATTTTAAATAATAAAGGTCATTTGTGCTCCCATTACAGGAAAAGGCATACCTAACTTTTGTTCTCTAGGTGTGAAATAAACCTGCTTCATAATTATATTGATTGAGCCATGAGGAGGGGATCTCTCATGAATGGCAAATTAAAATTAGTATATAATGTACTTTGCCCATAAAAAATTGAAATCATAAATTATCTCAAAGAACAATGACCGAAGAAAAATTAAAAATACAAAAATTTGATTATTTAAATTTAAGGTTAATTAGTATGGAATGTTATTTTATGAAGGGTGATTTGGCCCGACCTAGTAATAGGGATACGTGTACACGAGCTGACTAATACAAGATACTTCAGCCGATATATTAAGACCGCAATAGATCGAATTCGAATAATCAAACCACCTTGGCATAGGTTACCTCAAGACGAGGTCATCTCGGTATAAGGTTGCATCAGGGCCACCTCGGTTACAAGGCATTTCAAGGTTCAACCCGGTTCAGGACTTAAAGACATCAGTTCAGGGATACCAACACTCCACTACGTGGCGATCCCGAAAACCCCTCCAATGGATCCCGAGCCTCATGAGATCACGCCACGTAACAGCTACCATTATCTCCCTGACCGATTCGAGCGGAAGTGATTAACCTTATCGATTGGCAGCATTATCTTCTAACTAATGCAGAAACGAGTCTTATCGTGATGAAGATCCCGGAACTGATCCGCAAAACCCACGAGGACTCGACTATATAAAGGCTCCAACCCTGAGGGCACAAGGTATGCGTGATTTATATGCTCTCTAGCTCTTTGCATTTTTAAGCTATTTTTTAGCTTGCAACAAGTATACTGACTTAAGCATCGGAGCGACCTCACCTGGGAGCAGGTAAATCGCGCGACATTATTTGGTGTCGTATGTGGGAAACGCTACAAAAATCCTTTCTCCACCATCAATAACAGAATCAAATCCATGGCTTCCTCCAGCAATGCCGGACAAAACAACGAAGCGAACGTCTCAAGGGGGCAACCTCAGTTCCCGTCTGTCTGCATAGGTTAATTCACCATACCGCTTACTGCGGCTAGGGTCCCAACGCTGACCATGCCTCAAGCGATTTCACAAGTGAATGCGCCACTCCCTCCTGTAGTCGGTGCAACATTCGCTGAACCATCTGTGGTTCCCCTGGAGTCGGCCAATCCCAACTTGACGACCTGGTACACTGCGTTTGGGCCATTCAGGTCCAAAGGGTAGTCAGGTTGCGCTGCACCAGGGAGCCCCACCATCCTCTGAGTTGCAGGCCGCATAGGAGCAGGTCAAATGACGAGTCCACTAGGGAGCTCGCCACCAGGCAGTTCGTCACCAACAATTCACCACCAAGGAGTTCGCCACTAGGCAGTTTGCCACCAGGCATTTCATCACCAGCAATTCACCACCAGGGAGCTCGCCACCAGGCAATTCTCCACCAGGGAGCTCGCCACCAGGCAGTTCTTCACCAGGGAGTTCGCCACCAAGTCGTTCATCACCAAGGCATGTCACCACTGGGTCAAATAACGAGGTACTTAGCCAAAAAAATTTATACATCACAAAAAATGGTACGTGACCAGAAACGGTTACATCAGGTTCCACCTTGGCATCCAGCGATGCAACAGAATCAACCCTGTCGTCATCAACAGAATCACTCTCCCCGCCAAGGCAAAACCTCCCAAGTCCCACTTCCTCTTGGGAATCAGGTCTCGTCCCGCAGCAGGAGGGACAAACAAGTCACCTTGCCCGCTTCTCAGGGCAACTTGAATAGATTGGGAGATACTCAGCCTACAAGGGCCACATTACCTCGCCCTTCTCATCTAGAGGGCTCGTTCGTAGGCAACCGGTTTGGGCCCCTGACTGCGGACTGAAAACAAGGCCCATCCGTCCATGGTAGCTAGGCTCAGCACCTAGAGCCACTCCGTGCCAGAACGGTACTAGATCATACGGAAGTCAACAACACTAATGCGGAGCTGGTTAGGAAGCAACAACGAAAGCGTCACAAGGCACGACGAACTATAGTTCGCAGCCAGCTCGCCGTTCCCAGCCAACCAGAACAAGTGAAAGGTAAAGAGGATGCAAGCTCAACGGCCACAAAGACTGCTCCTCTCCTGTCCAGGTCGTCTCCTCTATCCTCCGAGCTCTTTGCGGCCTCTATGCCAAAAGATTTTAAAATGTTGCCTCTGGACAAGTACAACGGATCCTTCGACCTGAATGATCATGTAGACTCCTTTCAGTCCTAGATGCACCTAGCTGGGGCTGACGAGTCCTGGATGTGCATAACCTTCTCCACAACATTTAAAGGAGTAGTTCGCACGTGGTACAGAAACCTCGTGCCAGGGACGATCAGAAGTTGGGCGTAGTTCGTGGAATTGTTCACCTCGCACTTAATCACCAGCAAGAAGTGTTCGAGGTCCCAAGAAAGCCTCCAAAACATAGTTCAGAGAGAAGGGGAGTTGATTAGAAGCTATATCAAATGCTTCAATGACACCTGCTTGTAGATCCCCGACCTAAATCCAGCAATGAGGCTCACTGTGGAAAAGAAAGTTATAACACACAGAGAATTCAAGTGGCATGTGGTGGCCAATAAGCCGAAGGACATCATGGAATTCCTCAAGCTCGTCGATCAGTTCATTGGAACTGAGGAAGAAATGAACCAAAAGACAGAGAATCCAATAGAAAAGAGGAAAAGAGAAGGTGACAGCACAGGTAATAGTGGCAGCAAGCAAAGAAAGAGCAAGTCCCTGACTAAGGGAGGAAACAAGTTCGGGAGCCGATTTCCTTAACAATCTCATGGTTCAAGTTGGCGTTCCCAAACTCCGCTAGTTGAACGAACAAGCTACACGCCTCTCAACGCGAAGTGAGGAGAAATCCTTATGGCAATCAAGGACTCCTCCTACGTCAAGTAGCCACCTTGGTTGAGGGGGGACCCCGCCACTAGAAACATGAACGTGTATTGTCACTTTCACAAAGATCACGGTCATAGTACCAAAAGTTGTAGAAACTCCACGACAAGATCGAAGAACTCATCCGTTGCAGATATTTAAAAAAATTCATACAAAAAGAAAATAAAAACCAAGAAAATAGGCAGGAGGAGCAAAGAAGAAATGCTCCCGAGTCCAATAGCAGAAAGAATGAGCAGTCGCAAAGGTAGTTACCAGAAGAAAGGCCGATCTGTGGAGTAATCAACATGATTACTAGTGGGTCCATTATCACGGGTTGCACCTCAGCGGCGAGTAAAGCTTCAGTGCGCGAGCTAGAGCATGAAGAGCAGAATCCACCGAAGCGACCCAGGCTCGAAGATCCCACTTACTTCACAAAAGATAATGCATGTGAAATCCAGTACCCCATGATGATGCCCTGGTGATAAAGATGAGACTAAATGATTTCGAAGTGAAGCGCGTCCTGGTGGATTCAGGCAGTTCGGCTGACATTCTAATCAAGGATGCCTACGACAAGCTCCAACTCCAAGAAAGCGATCTCAAGCCGATAGATACACCCTTGGTAGGCTTCAGCGGCGAAGAGGTCAAACCGCTAGGGCGAGTCTCAGTACCCGTAGAGGTCGGCACGTGGCCCAACATTGCAAGGTTCGAGCACACTTTCCTGGTGGTCACGACTCCCTCCCCGTATAACACCATTGTAGGTCAACCTTTACCCATGCATTACGCGCGGTAGTGTCCACCTACTATTTGGCAATGAAGTTCCTGACGAACTATGGAGTAGGGATTGTGCGAGGTGACCAGCTCGAGTATCACAAATGCTACGTTGCCGCTCTCAAGGGGAAGCCAAGATAGCGGCTGATATCGAGCGACCTATGGAGTATCTCGAAGAGCGAGCTACGCCAACAAAAGAGATGGTCCACATCTCGGTCTCAACAGAAGATCTAGCCAGAACTCTCCATATTAGCGCTTCGATCGAGGAACCATTCCATTCTCAACTAGTAAGTTTTTTAATTAAAAATTTAGATATATTTGCATGGTCCGCGGTAGAAATGCCAACATTGATTCCAAAATCCTAACTCATAAGTTAAATACTGATCATTTAGTCAGGCCCGTTAGACAGAAAAAACCTCACCCCGGAGCACTGGGGGAAAGTCGACGAGGAGGTCGGGAAACTCTTAGCAACCAATTTCATCAGGGAGGTCCATTACCCGAGTTGGGTAGCTAACCCAGTCCTAGTAAAAAAGGCCAACGGTAAATGGCGCATATGCATCGATTATATTGACCTAAATCGAGCTTGCCCAAAGGATTGTTTCCCATAGCCCAAAATCGACCGTCTAGTGGACGCAACCTCAGGGCATGGGTTGCTAAGCTTTATGGATAAGTTCTCGTGATACAACCAAATCAGGATGGACCCTGACGAGGAGGGAAAAACAACCTTCATAGCCGAGCTTGGACTGTACTGTTACAAGGTTATGCCCTTCGGACTAAAAAATGCCGGGGCGACCTTCCAAAGACTTGTAAATTGAATTTTTGAGCCATCAATCGGCAACAAGATTAAATGTTATGTAGATGATATGGTCATTAAGACCCAGTTTTTGAATTTTTTAATGAATGATTTGCAAAATGTTTTTGAAATCTTGCGTAATATAACATGAAATTGAATCCCAACAAGTGCATCTTCGGTGTCACCTCAGGGTAATTCCCGGGCTACATAGTCAACTGACGTGGCATCAAAGCCAACCCCGAGAAAATAAAAGCCATCCTAGACATGAAGCCACCTCGCAAAATAAAGGAGGTCTAGAGATTGAATGGCAGGATAGTTGCTCTGAGCTGCTTCATGTCCAAGTCGGCAAATCGTTTCCTGCCTTTCTTTAAGGCTATTAAGAAAACTAAAGAATTCGAGTGGACTGCAGAATGTCAGCTTGCCTTCGACGAAATGAAAAAATACCTAGTTAGCATCCTGGTTCTGACCTGACCCGAGGAGGGAGATTTTTTAAACTTATACCTCTCCACGAGTGATGAGGTAGTCAGCTCGGTACTGATAAAGGAAGTAGATCAGGTCCAACGACCTATCTACTATATCAGCAAGGTTTTGCAGGATGCCGAAACAAGGTACCCGGAGATTGAGAAGCTGGCATATGCCCTAGTCACATCAGCTCAGAAGCTTCGTCCTTACTTCCAAGCCCACACCGTCGTCGTCCTCACCAACAAACCTCTTAGGCAAATCCTACTCAAGCCCAAGGTGTCTAGCAGACTGACGAAATGGGCCATTGAACTTAGCGAGTACGACATCTGGTACGAACCTCAGATGGCGATTAAGGCCCAAGCCTTAGCTGACTTCATTGCAGAATGTACCTTCGCCACCGTAGTCCCTGAACTGACTGAGCTCGGGCACCCGGAGGAAGCTTCAACCAACACGGCACCAATCTGGTCCGAGCAAGTCCGACCTGGGACGAGGAGCCATGGATCCTCCATGTTGATGGCTCATCCAATCAACAAGGAAGCGGGGCAGGCATTATTCTATACGGTCCAAGCGGAGTGAAGCTGGAGTACGCATTTCGGTTCGGTTTTGCAACGTCTAACAACGAAGCAGAATACAAAGCATTGATAGCCGGGCTTGCCTTAGCAAAAGAAGTAAAGGCCAAACACCTCATCATCTGCAGTGATTCCCAGCTCGTGGTCAACAAGGTCACCGGCGAATATGAAGCCTGCGACCCCACCATGAGTGCTTATTCAGCCAAGGTCAGAGAAGTTCTACGCGGCTTCTTATCCTATTTTATCAGGCAAATCCCGAGATCCGAGAATGCTGAGGCCGATGCTTTGTCCCGGTTAGCCAACATAAGCTGTAACACAATGAGGACCGTGTACATAGAGAATTTGCCCCAACTTAGCATTCTCGGGGGGGGGGGGGCAAGAGAGGTTGCTCCTGTAGTACAAGCAGAGCCGAGCTAGCCACTCGCAAGCTATCTGCTTCGCGGGACCCTCCCTGCAGATCGCAGTGCGGCCGGAAAGGTAGAGCACCAGTTAGCGAAGTACGTCATTATAGACGAACAACTGTACCAGAGGTCTTTCACGCTCCCCTATTTGCGTTGCTTGCGACCATCAGAGGTTGAGCTCGTTCTCCGTGACACTCATGAAGGCTTGTGTGGCGGACACTTGGGGGGTAGGGCTCTCGCCTAGAAAACGTTGTGACAGGGGTACTATTGGCCCACAGTGAAAACAGACGCACTCGAGCTCGTCAAGAAGTGCGATCAGTGTCAAAGGCATGCCAACATCCACCACCGACCTGCTGCCGACCTCAAATATATCACCAGCCTTTGGCCCTTCGCAGAGTGGGGAATCGACATTCTTCACCCTTTCCCGCCAGCGACAGGACAGAGGAGATTTTTGGTGGTAGAAGTGGACTACTTCATGAAGTGGGTGGAGGCGGAACCCCTAACAACGATCATAACCCGCTACATACAAAATTTCTTTGGGAGGAATATAGTATGTCATTTCGGGCTACCTCAACTACTTACCTCCGACAACGGAAAGTAGTTCAAGGACATCAAATTCTACAATTGGTGTGTCGGGATGGGGATACAACAGAACTTCACCTCGGTGGCACCCCCTCAGGAAAACGGGCAAGCAGAGGTCACGAACAGAGCCATAGTTCGTGGACTAAAGGCTCGCTTAGCCCGAGCTAAAGGACTGTGGACAGATGAGCTGCCCATGTGTTATGGGCCTACCAAACTACCGTTAAGACTACCACCGGTGAGACCCCCTTCAACCTTACCTACGGCACAGAAGTGGTGATCCCAGCAGAGATAAAGGTGCCTACGCTACGCTTGGAATCCTACAATGAGGAAGCAAACGACAACGAGCTCCGTACCAACCTCGACCTGGTGGAATAAGTACGAGACCTGACATACATTTGGACTGTAGCCTACCAACAAAGGGTGGTTCAGTACTATAACGCCCAGCTTAAGAATTGACACTTCCGTGTCAGTGGCCTGGTTCATAGGAAGGTTATGGTACTTGAGCCCGGTGTCGGTAAGCTCGGACCGAACTGGGAAGGTTTGTACCGAGTAAAACGGGTACTCGGGGAAGGTGCATACGAGCTCGAGACCTTGGAATGAAAGCAAGTGCCTCGAGTGTGGAACATCGGCAACCAAAGATGATACTACCTGTGATCGCCAAACTGAACAAAGGACTGTGAGTCACTCCCAGAAGTCTAAGGACTAAAGTGCTGAGCTGATAAAAGACCTTGGCACTACAACAAGTCCCAGTCGCCTCCTCGGCATGCGCAGACAAGTCCTAGTCACCTCCTCGGCATGAGCACATAAGACCTAGTCGCCTCCTCAGCATGGGCAAAACCAAGGGTAAGGAGAGTGGACTGCGAGTCACTCCTAGAGCCTAAAGGCTAAAGTGCCAAACTAATAAATGACCTTGGCACCACATAAGTCCCAGTCGCCTCCTCGGCATGGGCAGATAAGACCTAATCACCTCTTCGGCATAGGCGACTCACCTCCCCACGCCTAAGGCATAGACAGTTTGGGTATAAACATTACGATGTCAAGCTCAGCTCGGCGTATAATAATAGGTTGAACCCGCTAGCTCTAAGGGACAACCAACATTTGATTAGCCCGTGCGCGGACAGGTCATATATATACCCTACAATATCCACGCATCCCGATGTACATCATGCAAAGTTACCCCTACTAGTGGTCTAGCTTGGTAGCTCGACAGTTCGGGGCAAACAACACTTGGAAAATTTTTTTATATTCTTACTTCTGTCTAGTTTAGTTCGCCAGTTTGGAAATTGCTCAAACTTGAAAAAATTTGCACAGAAAGTCAAAATGTTCTCATTTCATTTCATGTAAAGATGTTAAGTACAAGAGAAAAGAAAAAGCAAAAAAACTTTCACTATAACCCGAGCTTAGAGGCTTGGGGAGTACATTAGAATAATCCAAGGACAAAGAAAATATCAAGCTTTTGGGCTGCCCAGGTAGGTCGGTCTCCATACGATCCTCCTTCGCATCCTCCCGACCTGACGGACCTGCCTCTGAGACTTCATTGTCACTTTCCTCTTCGGAGGAGCCAGGTTCTTCATTTGTCGCCTTCGCCACCTCGGGAGTAAGGTCGGACATGGAAACAACCCCAAGGTCTAGTTTGGGAAACTTCTGCTGCATCAGATATTTGCACAACTTGATGCCTGAACAATACAAGCTCGATCCGTACTCGACTTGGAGGTCGTGGAACTCCGGAGACTCCTTGAAGCTTTCGATGGTATTCTTCTGCTCTTCAGCCCGCACCTCTTGTATGGCAGTCTCGAAGATCTCAGTGCGCTCCCGAATCATTGCTTCAAGGTTCTCATTTTCCCATTGAAGCTTCCCCTTCTCCTCGGTCAGCACTAGGATCAGCTGTTGTTGATTCCGAGCTCCTTTTTTAGCCCGAAGAACCTCACCCCAAGCTATATTCAGTACGCGATAAAGTTTTCGTGCCTTCTCTTCGGCCTCCTGAGCTTGCTTCAGGTGGATCTCAGATTGGTAAACCAACGAATGAATGGCGGAGTTCACCTAACAAAGGGAAACAGAGGTAAGCATACTTAAAGGCAGACAAGGAAACGAAGTGTAAAGTAAAAAGTACTCACCACCATGCAATAGCTAGCAGCCTGACCTCCGAGCTGACTCGTAGGCATGTCAGCCCACTCCGCGACCTCAGTTGGAAAAATGACATCCTTACTCTTGAGCAGCCTGAGCCAAGGGGTCATTATACTATCCTTTGGTAGATAAGGCTCGGGTGCCGAAGTGCTCTCCGGTTCATGAGGCAAAACCCCTTCCTCCTAGTCTTCGTCCAAGTCCACAACGGGAGGCCGAGGGCGGCCTCCTCCTCCTCCTTTGGGAGCTCGATAGAGATCGGCTCCGACGCAAGGACCTTGGATGGAGTGGGGGCAGAAGGACCAGCCTCCCGGTGAGACTTTTTTGAAGCCTTCCTCTTCTTCCCTCCTATTTGGAAGCTCTTGAGAAGGTTCTCAGCATCAACCTCCGGCATGGCTGCTGCAAGAGGAAATGGAAAAGTTAGTCACGGGCTAAGAAAAACTTAAAGTAAGTAAGTACCGAGGTGAAGACCTACCAAGAGGGCACAGTCCAGCTCGCACAAGCTTTTCCTCGGCTAAGAAATCTTTCATCTCCAGGCCGAGGTCCTTCCAAGAGTTAACAACTGCCCGAGTCTCTACGTCTAATCTCACCCCGAGATCTTTGATAGCCACCCTCTAGTGAGTCGGGAAAGGCCATCCCTCAGGATTCTCAACAAAAAAGTACCTTCTCTTCTAGGCCGACACTTAGTTCAGGCTACCGAACAGGATTTTAAACTTGGGCCGAGGAGAGATATAGTAACTCTGTCAAACGTCCCCGCGCAGACAAGCGGAATTCTTTTTAATTGAACAGATCGAGTTAAAGACGTCTAAAGACAAAGGTTGGTTGTATTCGTGGAACAAAGACATGGTACCTACTATAGTCCGGATTGAGTTCGGGTGAAGTTGGTCAATAGTGATGTTAAAAAACTTGACTATTTCTATAATGAAGGGATGGAGCAGGAAGCGCAGCCCAGGTATGAGCTGCAGTTCGAAAACTGCGAGCTCATAGTGATCGTGAGCCCAAGGGTATTGACCTAGAGTAATGCTAAAAACTAAACTATCAGGGAGACGGTAGCGAGCTACCAAAGACCGAAGTCATGTTAGAAGGACCGAAATCATCTGGATCCCGACCCCGAGAAGAAGATGGGACCTCCTCTCTAGAGGTCGGTCCTCTTCCCGAGCTTCAGGTTCCTCAGGCCGAGATGACCCTACTTCAGGTAAGGAAGTTTCCTCTAAGGGGCAAAGGGGGAGCTACCTAGCGAGGAGCTAACCTCGCCAGCGGGAACCGAGGACTGCACCTTGGCACCCTCGAGCTCACTAGAATCACCTAGGAGCCTATCTATGCTAGCACTAGACATGATTAAAACAAGAATAAAAAGGAGAACAAACTAAGAAAAAAAATTACTCACCGAAAGAAGAACGACCTCGGAATACAAAGAAAGAGCGAGTAGAAAGACTCCGACGCGACCTCGGGAGAGCTCAATCACAGAATTTTTGGCAAAGAAGAGGGGTCCCTCAGCCCCCTATTTATAGTTCACCGTGAGGTGATCAATGGCTGAGATTTGCTTGACCAACGGTTCTCATGAAAACCGGTTGCACGACACCCGAGGACAAAATCGGTTGAGCGCGTTTTTGACGTCCGCGCATACACCCAACGCAACCTGGGCTACGGCTGGTTAAATCGAAGGTTCGAATAGATCCGATCGGCTGATTCGCTCGATAGACCGCCTATACCTCGTGCCAAATCCACTTGGACTCGTCATGAACTCCCCGCACCGGGTCGGGATCACCGGCTCGAGTGGGGGGCAATTGTTGAAGGGCGATTTGGCCCGACGTAGTAATAGGGGACATGTGGACCACCTCGGTCCACAAATTGAACTCGGATAATCAAACCACCTCGGTACAAGGTCGCATCAGGACCACCTCGGCATGGGTCACCTCGGTACAAGGTCGCATCAGGACCACCTCGGTCCCAAGGCACTTTGGGATTCAACTTGGTTCGGGACTTAAAGACATAAGTTCGGGGATACTGACATGCCACTACGTGGTGATCCCGAAAACTCCTCCAACTGATCCCGGGCCTCATGGGATCACACCGCGTAACAGCTAGCATTATCTCCTAGACCGATTCGGGCAGAAGTGATGAACATTATCTGTTGGTAGCATTATCCTCCAACTAACGCGGAAACAGGTCCTATCGTGACGAAGATCCTAGAACTGATCCGCGAAACTCACGAGGACTCGACTATATAAAGGTTCCAACCACGAGAGCACAAGGTACGTGTGATTTATAGGCTCTCTAGCTCTTTGCATTCTTAAGCTATTTTTTAACTCGCAACAAGTATACTGACTTAAGCATCGGAGCGACTTCACCGGGCTAGCGACCCCGAGTTCTCTTGCAGATCAACTGTCCGCCATCCGCCTGGAAGCCAGATCACCTCCAATAGGGAGTAGTTAGATCGCGCGGCACAATACTTATTCCTCAAATTAAATAAATGATTATAAAAATATTCGAGATTAAAATATAATGCCAAAATATGTAATGTTTTGTTTGTAAGTATACTTTTATAATATATGAAATATAATGGTATTGATATGTATATGCATATTTTAATAGATTCTGCATATACATTACAAAAATGCTATTTTCTTTTTGCGTTTTTAAGAAGGAAATGTATTAAAAACATATTTATCTTTAGCTAATACTTATGCTTAATCAATTATTCTATTATATTTCATTCTTGACATGCATTTAAAACAAATGAGTCTAAATTGTTCATACTTAATTCATGACATGTAGCAAGTTATGGAGTCTCCAAACCTTCAATCTACATATTCAAGATTTAGTCGAAGGAAGGCCACTGTGAAATCAAATGATTTCTTTCACAGGGCATCCATACAGGCTATATCTTTTGATTAGATTTTTCTGATGCAATAATGGATATATGGAATTAAACAGAAAAATTTAACAATGGATTATAACCCAGTTGATATAGTCAGATGATGATATGATGACAATCGGATAACATATTCTAGCTAAATATCAGACCAATATGTAATTTAATATTAAAATCCCTTACCATAGCCCATTAATATATAATTTATAGAACAAGGCCTTTTAAGATCAATTGTCCAACTCTTACAAAAAAAAAAAAAAATTGCCCAACTAAATAAAATTAGGCCAAATACATACCTAAAAATGAAGTAGTTTTTGTCATTATGTAGTGCATAGGAAGTTTAAACAATATAGCAACTCTTAAGTATATTCAAGCCTAGGCATTCAATAATTGCATAACCCATCTTGGTTGGATGGGCCCAAGGGTGAGATTTACTCACCACCTCCGCACTACAAACCCTAACTGCCCATGAGGAGATAGGATTTTGTCATTACAGAATTAGTCCTCACAACACTTGCAGCCGTGTATTAGAAATATCTCCATACGTGTATATTTTGTATATTTTGTATATTTTGATTTATACAAAGATGTTTTTAATATATGGCTGAAAGGGTTGTAAGGAGGACGATCAAATCCATATTCACCCGTAGAAAGGACCCTATATTTTGATATAACGCTGGAACTGCCTAAAAAAGATATTCAACAAAGACACCAAGCTTTCTACAAGGCTACAACAAATACATCAATTAGTACCACCACAAGATATTTCTATGGCATTAATGTGCATTAGCTTTTTCTCTTAAAAGGGTTAAATGAATCTGGATTGTATTTTCAAGAAGCACCTGAGTGGCAAGGGCTGAGCTAGGGGGGGACCCAGGGGAGCCATGACCTTCCTTATGGTCCAGAAATCAGCACACTGAATACATTTTTCTATATAAATGTGTGATGTCTGATCATGTTGGTAAGGTATTAGAAGGTGTTTTATTGGTAGGAGATCCAGACTCATTATTTTTATCTTTTCTTTCCTTTCCCTACATCTTCTTCCAAACCAAACAAAGTGTTAAAAAGCTTTTAAAAATATGTAAAAATTTTAGAGATTTAATCACAAATGAACTATGAAAGAAAACAAGTCATACGTACACGCATATATAATCATTGAATGACATGGATAGCCAATAAGCATTGTTGGATTTTGACACCACTAGCATGACAAAAAATGGGGCAAGAATGAATAATATTAGTGCGTTTGGCTAGTAAATTCTTGTTATAGGCCTCGTTCTTTTTAAAATGAAAAATCAGTTTATGTCACAAAAATTGAGGTAGCCTGTAGCATTAAAAAATAATCACGTCCTGTCTTACTCATTTTCATTCTTTAAAGAAACTATATGCCGGTGGTCATAAATCGCCATCCTAGGTCTACAAAACTATTGCCATAGATGTTTATAAACATCTATGTTGACCATCCATGGAAGCTTATTGGCCATCAGCCATATGCCAGTAAACATCTATGTGACAGTTTTGCAGACCTAGACCAACAGTTTATGACCACCAGCACAAAGTTTATCAGAAGAATGAAAATGAGCAACATAGGGCACTTGTCAGTTAAAAAAAAAAATTATTTAGGAAAAATATATTTGATTCATAGCAATGTTTTCTCAATTTGCCCAATTTTGGTCATTCTTATTCATTTTAAAATTTCATATTGGGTAAGAATAAAAAAAATGAAAGTTAAACCAAACATGACCCAGATCTCAATAATCAGAATTGGATTTTAAATACTTGAGAGAACGAATTTTCCTCATTAGGCTTTGAAAATAAATAAATATATTTTATTATGATTTTCCTCTCGAGGAGAATCCACCGGTTAAGACCCATTTCCCCATGCCTAGATTAAGATAGACTGAAAGAAAAAGAGCTTACAAGGGAAAAAGGATAGCTACTAAAAGGAAATGGTTCATGGTCGAGAATTATAGGAATCCTCATAAAATTTGTCCTCACAACACTTGCTGTCCTACATTGAGAGCATCTCCGTAGACCAAAAGATAAAGATACGCAAATGTTTCAAATGCAGACTATAAGTATTGTGAGGACAGTGTGAGTACAAATTTAATGAGGACTGAATTCAGTCTGGAATGAATTCCAAGGCAGGGTCAGATTTAGCATATTCCATACATGTACCCTGTCCTGTATCTCAGTCCATGGCCCCATCCCCGTTCCCACGGGGATTGGGGATTCCTGAATTTGAATGGATTGGGTATGAACCGACAAAAACACACGTCTGAATGATTATGGAGGGAGAGCATACTCTGATCTTCAATATCTTTTATAAAAACAAAAAAGAAAGAGTAAGAATAAATCATGTATTGATTGTCCTTATTAGCTTGTGTCATGAATACGTTCACATTTTCTTACGAGATTTTGCTAATTATCAAGCATTTCAGCTATATATGATCCATTATGTCCAGAATTATATATTTATTATTTAATTAAAAAAAAAAAAGCATTTGTCAGAATGGCCTACGAATCGTCTGAATGGCCTTCAGATTTGTCAGATGTAAATAGGCCCAGTGTGAGCCCACATCATTATCCTTTGCCAGCACATACTCTTGGTCAAAATTTTTTATGATCTTTGGTCAAAATTTGGCCCATGCCTCTAGACATTATATTTTAAGTTGGGCAAGCGCATCCAAAATTTGGGTTTCACGCTTGCCTGGCTAATATCCCTATGGAGACAAATTAGGGTCCAAAAGGACTTAGGCCATGTTTGCGAGTATTTATTGAAAATAAGTGTTTATTTGGGCCATTAAGTATTTATTGGTATTTGGATAACAAGTCCAAAATAAGTGTTTATTTTAAAAATAAAGTCTTATTTTTTAAGCCTAAATTTCTAGATTTTTTTAAGTATTTATATAATAAGCATTGATTCAATTCTTTTATGAAAGTATTTATACAAAAACATTTTTATTAAAGTACTTTTACAAAAAACAGTTTTAAGAAAGTATCCTTATAAAAACACCTTTATAAATTTACAAAAGTACTTTCATAAAAGTTTTTTTTATAAAAATGATTTATTAAAAGTGCTTTTAAAGGGTATAATTTGAAAATTTGAAAGAAAATGAAGGGCAAAATAGTCACAAATGCTTATTAGAAAAAAAGACTGTCAAACACCCAATATTAAATAAGTGTCTATTTTAAAACATAAGCACTTGAAAAAATTGGGTATCAAATGCAAACAAGTGCTTATTCTAATAGGCACTTGTTTCTAATCACTTATTTAATAAGAACTTATTTTTAAATTAAGCACTCCCAAACATGGACTTAAACTTTTTTCACTTTGCAACCTCTGTTTAAATCTGCAAATTGGGCTGGGTTAGGTCAGATTGAGCTCATCTCTAACTTGACCAAATCCAATAACTTGGGTTGGGTTGTGGTTAGCCCTGTTTTTTCACTTTTTGGCTTAAATGTTCTTATTAGACTTGCAAATTGTGATGGTGGTGGGTCAAGGTTAACTAACTTTAGTACAAGGATAAAGCTAGGGTTGTTCATTTATTGTTTTTAGACCACTAAATCATTAACAAAAGGAGTTTACATCGACGCCCCACAACGCCTCACAACACATCCCAATCTTGTATTGGGAACATCTCCCAATGACAAATATGGAAGATGTGAGTTCTGCTTCAGTCAAGTCAAAGCCTGTTCAAGCAGCCTTTACTGCTTTGCATTGAGAATACCTTCCTACTTGTGTTCTTTATTTCATGAGGAGATATTCTCAATGCAAAGTTGCAATAGGGTGTTAGAAGGGTGTGGGCACAGGTTTGCCCCGATGGAAGCTAATCTCGGAAGATGCTCCCAGTGCATGCTGAGATGTGCATGTGGGGTGCCTGTAAGGTGTTAACGTGATCTCTAACAAAATGGAGGTAAATGTAACCTGCCTTGTCCCCAAATCCAACAATTGAACATACACACACACACACACAACACACACACACAGATATATATGTGTGTGTGTGTGTTGTGTGTGTGTGGGGTGCCTGTAAGGTGCTAATGTGATCTCTAACAAAATGGAGGTAAATGTAACCTGCCTTGTCCCAAAATCCAACAATTGAACATACACACACACACACACACAGAGATATATATATATATATATATATATATATATATATATATATATATATATATATATATATATATATATATATATATATATATATATATATATATATATATATATATATGATTTAAGTTTTTAAATGTGAATAGACCTGTTCATGGGCCAAGCCGGGCTTTCACTCTGTATTAATAGATTTTTCTATGGCCCGAGCCCGAGCTCAGCCCTCATAAAAAGCCCAAAGCCTAGGCCTAAGCCTGAGTCTGAAATTTATCTCATGTTATTACTACTGCTGAAGTGGTTGAATATAGAGAGAGAGTGAGAGAGAAATTATAAAGAAAAAAAAAAAATATATATATATATATTAAATTATAAAAATATATTTTAATAAATATTATATTATTAATATATTTTATATAATATATAAATATAAAATATATAATATTGAATTGGGCTCGAGTTGGGCTTTTTTGACAAATCCCGAGCCCGGCCCATAACACAGTTGGGCTTACTATGTTAGGCCCGAGCTCAGGCCCGCGGGCCTAATTACATGACCAAGCCCGACCAGAGTGCAGGCCAGGCTGGGCCGGATCATCGGGCTACCCGGCCCATGAACAAGTCTAACTGTGAAGATAACCGAAGGGTTTAGACCCCAAACTAATTGATCATCACCATCTTTAGTTGGGATGTGAAAATCTCTTTAATTCGGGATACCAAGTCATTGTGCAAATTACTGCTTAATTTTTCTAACGCCTAGGATTTTGAATGTCTATTTATAATTGCTTCCCCTTTGGTTTTGTTTTTCTTGGTTTTCTTCTTTATTTAAGCAACAACATTGCCTCTTTTGAAATTTTATTGAAAGAGTTTGAATCTATTCCTCACAGAGCGTGACTTATAACGATTTTATAGCATGTTTCAGCATGGTTATTAAAATCGAACCAGTAATCAAATCGGTCAGGAGTTCGATTACAGGTTCGAATAATCCAACCGTTCGATCTGAACGATTAGCCCATTTTGACAAAAAAAAATTTGAAAAATAATCAAAACTAACCGAATGATTCAAACGATTAACTAACTGATTCAGCGGTTTGTTGATCAAAAGCAATGGTTTTGGAAGAAAATGAAACTGATCAAATGACAAATTCCCGAATTTTCTAGTCTGACTGTCCGATCCGATCCGGTTTTAAAAATCATGTGTTTCGAGATGCATGTAAAACCATTACTTGTAAAATTTTTATTCATGAGAAGATATTTTAGATACACGGCTAAGGAGATCAGCACACTCAGATCCGAACTCGAATATAAACATAGAAATTTGCTTCCTTAATACCTTTATTAAAAAGGAAGTCGGCACATCTGTTGCCTTCTCTGAAAGTAAGAGAAAAGGAAAGGCACGTGATAGCACTTGTTTTCTTTCCCGAGAATATATGTTAGATTGAGGAAGTTCCTCAAAAAGGATGTCGATCGAATACTGTTTATAGTGATCCTGCTCAACTAATGGACCTACTCGGGGTGTCCAGATCTGCGACTCACAAGGGAGTGCTCCACAACGTTTCACATAACATCCCCGCTTTGCATTGGGAATATTTTCCCATAATGATATCATGGGATCTGGTACTATCATCCGGAAATATTTTTAATATACGGTGGAAATGGGTTGTGAGACATTATGGGGCGCCCGCTTGTGGGGTGTAGAGACCTAATGTCAAACCTTTAGAATTGGCAAAGAGGTTGTACCAGTCTAAACTTTAATTTTCACTCTTCAAACTTTTTGTTATTATAAATTTTGTTATGTAAATAGAACTAACTAAGCTGCCCACATCCTAGCCTACACTGGGTAAGACTACTACATATTTATCTATGTTTTTCTATTTCTCAAGTAAAAAAAGGAAATGACCGTTTTAACCATAAAAATTTATTATTAAAAGGGGTATTTTTGTCCAATTCAAATGTTGGAAACTTTCCCCCTATATGAAAAATTTATTTACCTACCTAAGATATGGGTATCACTTACCCATGACGAGATTTCCCCATCAGAATGGTTATGGCTTTTATTTTTATTTATTTTCTTTTATATTAATATCGTTATATTTCATCTTTTCATCAAAACCTATTGAACGCCGTAGAAGTAATATCTATCAGTAAATGAGTTCATTTTAAGGCAAACAAAACAAAAGTTGGTAGGGTGTAGAATTGCTACAGTAAAGTCCTCCAATTTGCCACGCGTTTCATTTCAGCTAATTAAGACAATTGTGCTGATTCATTTTGTGCTTACATCAAATACAAAAACCTCCCCTCAAGTTTTTTTGACAAACATAAACACCTTCCCACTAGTTGCACTTTAACAAAAACTTCCTTTGAACTTTTGGAAAATTTGACAAAAACCTCCTTTTCGTTATCTGGTTACCAGACGGAAAGTCGTTAATGTTACAAACTTGCCCCCGACTGTAATTGTCAGTGTAAACACAACGCTCATTCAACAACCTACGTTGCTATATTATCTCACAATACATATTATCAAAGCTCTGTTCCTGCCTTTGTTTATTCATCCAATCCTTTACTCTCCTTTCTCTCCGCTGATCTCTCTCTCAAAGTCATATGCCTGTGTCTACGTGGTTTGCAACTGAAATCCTTCTCAAAGGCATCTTTAAGAGGAGTGAAGAAGTCATCTGCGTCTGCATGGTTCAAAATACAAATAATAGAATCAAAGCATGAAATAATGCAAAAGAGGAGGAGAGAAGGCGTCTTTGGCTACCCATAGCAAGACAGACAATGTAGTGTTGTAGCAATTCTAAAGTGTGTTTACAATTGTAAACTTCAGCAAAAGTGTTTAGAATGACCGCATATTGTAGCAATTCTAAGAGATGAGAGGCTGTTGCCGAGCCTGCTGTTGTAGAGGATGCTTCATCATTCATTAATGTTTCTTCACCAAGCCAAAAAACTCAGTGACTTCCATCTGGTTGATGTCAACAAGCCCAAAACCCCTTTTCAGTTTGAAAATTCTCTTTTATCTTCTCTCTCCTCCTCCTTTCTTTCTAAGAATGCATCCCAACTAATGCCATCGTTTGCTTCTTTTGATCACTCATTCAACCCTTCTCTCTCTAGAAGTTATGCCCTATCATGACCGTGACAGAGACCCAATGTTGAGCAAATACAGTAATATATATTTTCAGTTTCCTATTATGTGTTTATTATAGTCTAATCTCTAGAACAGTGATTAGACTCTTCTTACGATTGACAACATAAGTATATGGTTGAGCAACCAAAAAACGAAAACAGAAAAGCTAAGGTAACTTGTTTGAGGGTCAAAGAGAAAATTATGAAACGGGGTTCGATTTTAATTTCCAGGAGAAATAACACTACATCTGCATGTAGTCTTTGAAGATTGACACTGAAAACAACACCCAAGAAAGTATGTTTAGTTATAGCTGAGTTTTCCAGCTCTTCTGGTTTTCAAGTAAGCTCATGTCACAACAACCCAAAATTAATATTTAATTGTCAAAAATTAGAAAATGAATTCGAATTCATCTTGATTATAGACTTGTAGTTAGGTATTAAAATGAGGGAAACAGCGGAAATGCCCATGGTGTTGTAGGAATGGATATTACTGTGACTGTGAGATGGGAGAAACTTCAAAGTTCAAACTTCTAAATTTGAAAAATCTCGACTTAATTTGTAGGTTGCACTGAAGTGATTGTAGGGGCTTTCTGTTAAATATAAAGCACATAATACAACAATAGGATCTACAGTTTTATAACTTCGGCAGAATAGGGTCGACTGCCGGTCGTTTCAAACTGGGTTGGTTGATAGGGGATAGAGAAATGGAAAAAAACTAGAAAAACTGGGATTTTTTTCCTCTATAGTTTTTTTTTTCATTGAATCACAGATAAAAAGATGTTTTTTCCTTCCTCACTATAGAAGAGAGTGATGAGATGGTGAGAGAGAGAGCTTGTCGTTATCCCTCTCAATTCAATCCATAGGAGAGAGGACAAAGAATTGCAGGTTTTGTGTAGGGGTATTTTATATCAATAAAATATTTATTTTATATATTTATTAATTACCTAAAATAATTAATTAGTCGAATTCGAATCGAATATTTAAACATTTAATCGTCTTTGAATTCGAATATTAATTTTCAATATCCATCGGATATTGAATCAAATTCAGATATCAAATTTTTTAATCGGATTCGAATTTGAAATTGCTTGATACTATTCGAATTCTATTCATTTACACCCCTAATTTTGTAATGTGAATGGAGAGAACTAAACTAGGGTTACTTTAATAATTTTGTATGTAAAGTTAAAATAGGTATTTGAAAAAAATGGCGCATCGGTCTAACGATTTTTTTGTCTAGAAATGCAACGGAAGGAAGGTTTTTTTTTTTTTATTTTCTCAAAAGAGAAGCATTTGTTAAAATGAAATTATAGAGAAGATTTTTATGATTTTCAAGAAGTTAAAGGAAGGCTTTTGTATAGGAACCTCTACTGATTCGTGCACAGTGGCAGGGAATCAGGGATCCATTCAATTGTGGGTCCCATCAATTGGCATGCCGAACCGAAACTCATTAAAGTGTCACTTAAATCTCCACGAGTCATGATTCAGTGGGAGTAATCGCACCAAACACTGTTTACTCTAGTGATTGACGCAGATGATCGCATGCATGACCAGCACGTGCCCTATAGGGTCTGATACATCCATTTTACCTTCAAGTGTACGGAATAATGGCGTGTTCGTTGTTGATTGGTCACGCAGCCTTAATCGTACACTTGGGTTCGCAGCAGATCCCGTTCTCTTTGCAAAATGGCAAGTTTGCCGATATAAAATTAGGTCACTAAAGTGGCCCCCACCAAAAGGTGCGATTGGAAAAGTAATTCATTATCCACCAAACCCCACTTTACCCAATACCCACCCCCTCTCTTGTCTCTCACTCTCACTTTCTCTCTCTCTCTCGTTTGCAGACGGTAGTGACTTAGTGAGGGGTTCCAGCCAAGCATAAGAAAAGATGCTATCTCCGAACCCTTTTTCTCTTTTATGTGCTATTCTTCTCTGCCTACCTCTTGCATTTATCTTCACAGTTACTAGCCCCAGCAGCAGCAGCAGCAGCGATGACGCCGGCGCCACCACCACCACCACCAACGGCAATTATATTCGCAAAATCCAGGTAAGGAATATCGTTCCGTCCACAAATAACATTGAGCAAAACAAGAATAGCGAAATCAAAATCACAATTGTCAGCAGACCGCAGCCGCCGCCAGCAGTTATTCCAGAAGACGACGAATCTCTGTTCCGCATCGCCGGCCGAGTAAACCGAAACCCATCACCCACTGGAGCAACAAAGAAATTGGCGTTTATGTTCCTGACTACTTCGGATCTCCCATTCGCTCCACTATGGGAGCGCTTCTTCCTTCCAAATCAAACCCAACAACAGAACAATAGAACGAAGCTCTTCAACATCTACATCCACGCCGACCCGTCTTCTCACTACGACCAACCATTTTCCGGCGTCTTCTCCGGGCGCACCATCCCCTCCAAACCCACCCAACGGTTTACCCCATCTCTTGTCTCCGCGGCTCGTCGCCTCCTCGCTCACGCCCTTCTGGACGACCCCTCCAACGCCATGTTCTCTCTCCTCTCCCCCTCCTGCATCCCCCTCCGTTCCTTTGGCTTCACATACAGAAGCCTCATAGGATCCGATAAGAGCTTCATCGAGATCCTCAAAGACGAACCGGGCAGCTTCGACCGATACGCTGCGCGTGGACCGGACGCGATGCTCCCCGAAGTACCGTTCGAAAGTTTCCGTATAGGATCGCAGTTCTTCGTCTTGACACGTCGGCACGCCAGGCTTGTGGTGAAGGACAGGCGTCTCTGGTCTAAGTTCAAGCTGTCATGCGTACAGTGGGACACGTGTTACCCCGAGGAAAACTATTTCCCTACCTTACTCAGCATGCAGGACCCACGTGGGTGCGTGCCAGCAACTTTAACTCACGTGAACTGGACGGGCCGTTACGATGGTCACCCTTGGACGTACCAGGCTTCTGAGGTTTCGCCGGACCTGATCCTCTCGCTCAGACAAGCTAGGCCCAGATACGGTGACGATGCCAACTCGACTGCCAATGGCTCCGACTCGTCTGTGTCGAAACGGCACGACCCTTTTCTTTTTGCCCGCAAATTTTCGCCGGATTCTTTACAGCCGTTGATGGAGATAGCCGACGACGTCATCTTCCGAGACTGAAAAAGTGACTGTAACTAGTAAGTTTTGGTTGCAGCCTTGCAGGATTTTATATATAGAAAAGAAATACAAAAACATGCAAGTGTAATTGTGGAAACCCCTCTCTTTGTCTTTATTCCCTGAGTTCTTTTTAGTTTTTATCAACACTTTTCACTCGGAGTCAACTCGCCTGACATGACCGAACGAATCATCGATTAATTTATAGATTGACTAATATTCTACCAAAAGCACGCGTTTCCTGAGTCGGAACGGTGATTTTATATTTTTCCTGCTTTTAATGGTTTGTTTCAGTTCTGTCTTCTACACGGCTGATGACTGATGACAACTGGATTTGAGTAAAGAGCAATACTGAGTCTGACACGTAGGATACCTGGTCCTCGCACACTTTCCACGTGTAGAAAAGGCGATCAGACAAGCTTTAAATGAAAGATCAATGGCGGGGATTAATCGTCCGCTGATTACGAGACATCGTACACGACGACCATGCGATGATTCATTGAGACTTTATTATGGGCTGTCGAAGTTCCTGGGA
Organism: Nelumbo lutea; assembly: GCF_056320005.1. NCBI lineage: Eukaryota > Viridiplantae > Streptophyta > Magnoliopsida > Proteales > Nelumbonaceae > Nelumbo > Nelumbo lutea. The sequence continues at coordinate 15,555,436 of NC_142691.1, forward strand.
CCTCAGAGCCCAGACCTCACTTGGGACTTGGGAGAGCCGATGTCGGAGAGCGATTCCACTTTCCATACTTATAACACTTTACGCCATCTTGACCGGTTCGGCCGCGCCGGTTAAAAAAGAAAGAGAATCGGTTCGACCGAGAATAGGAAACCGGTAATTTTGGCAACAACCGCATTAAAAGCAGAAATCTAGTGTGTAGTATACCTATATCGTGGAAGATTGATGAGTGGTTAGTGGTGGGTCCAGACCATCCCCTTTATCCCAAGCATCAAATCGGATGGACATACATGTTCAAAAAAGCAATCAACCGCACTGGTACCAAAACTAGAATCCTGTCGGTGCGAGGTGGGGCCAAAAGGGCTGTAGGGCCCAAAAAGTTAGCTTGTATTAAGAAGGATGATGTGATGTAAAACTGCAGGACAAAGCAACATCCAATAGGCCCATCGTTTAGCCCAAGACCAGTTTCAGTTTCTTTTAGCCGATTATTATTTTTACATAGATTTTCCCGTTTTTACCTGATAATTATCAGGATCAGCCCGGCCCATGTAACTTAACAAGCCCCCCCCAAAAAAAAAAATCTCTTTTCAAGATTTATTCTCTCATTAAAGCATTATTGCAAGCCCAATTGTGGTAATGGAGTACGCACTTTTGGAAATTAAATAAAAAAGGATAAATAACAAAATGAAAGCAACCCTTTTGACTTTCGCAGAATGGACGTGGTCCATAAATCCTACTTCGCTCCAACCGTCCAACTCTCTGCTATGGGTTTCTGAATTACCAAAAACCTCTGTCTCTCGGTCTCTCTAAACAAACTACAGCTTTTTATGAAATTTAACAGATCATAAATATTTTCCGTCAATCTACTTTTACAAAAGGTAAAAGTAGAATGACCAATCAGCCGAGATAAAAATTTTATAGCCCCAAAGTACATAGAAATGCATCCTGACCGTGAATTCATGTCAAATTCGTACTTCTCCGAAAATATTTTAAGTAAAAGTAAGTACTATTATCATTTATCAATGCATTTGTACTCAATATAGTGGGCCTACCGCCTACATATCAATTATTTGGGCTGGCCCGTACTTTATGCTAAATTTGTGGTTTATGTCCTATGTTTCAGATGGGCTGAAAGTGATCCATTTTCCTTCCTTCTTGCATTCTTTCCCTACCGACTGAGTCTCAGACTTTGATGCCACCTTGATTCATATTCTAATTGATTATGCAAATTGAATTGTCCACAAGGATTAAATATACCCAGAACTCAATACCTCAGTAGTAAAAGTACTGAGTCCGTATTCCATCTAGTGGCCGTGGTCCATATATTCACTAATAATGTCTATCTCATACTTTAGGGCTATGATTCCCTTACATTGAAACATGTCTCTGATTAAATAAGGGCAACTGGATATGCAAATACCATTAATCTAAAATGTTTCCGTAGTAGTTTTTGTATCAAGCTAAGTGGAAATGGATTCTGCAGATTTCAAATTTTGCCCAAAGAGAAGCATTTCTAAACAACTAATGATCTCCCTCTGAAGGATTTTAAATTCCTTTTAAGGTCTCGTTTGTTTTTTATGAAGCCAATTATTTGGACAAATGCATTTATTCATTTTTTTTTATTTTTCAGGTAAGTAAGCCAATGGCCGTTTTAACCGTAAAAATCATTATTAAAAGGAGCAATTTTGGGCCATTGAAAATTTTCATCATGTAGAAAAGCTATTTATTCACCAGGGAGATGGGAGATGGATACCACTTACCCAAGATAAGTGATATCTAGAAAAAATGAATCTTCCATAAACCCTACATGAACCTGAAAAAAGAAGTTACATATATATCTCAGTCAATGAGAATCAAAATCTCATTTCTAGTGTTGGGTCTCTAGTGCCACTTTCAATGCCCAAGTTCCACGAATCAAAATGCAGCCTAAAAGATAAGCAGAAAATTCATACACAACAAATTACATTCACATTTAGGAGGGGAATAACAGTTTTAAAATGGAAAAATAGTTCTAAGGTCTCTTATCCCATAAATTCCACAAATCTTTTTTTTTTTTTTTTTGTTTTAAAAAGCTCATTACAACAGCAGAAATTTGGCTCATCATTTCCATTGTAGTTCCTCCTCAAATTCCACTATTGATCTCAGCCTTAATTAATCCTGCCATTATGCTCCATCAAAATCCATGTTCTGTCAAAAGCTTTGGGGATACAATTTATTGCAAAGGCTGTTGCTTCATAAAGCTGATTTCGAAAGCTATAAATGAACTTGTTGGAATGCAACAAAGTGACGAAGGTACAAAATTAACTGCCAGCTGATATATGCTAAACATTTTCAAGTTTCTAAATGATCACGTAGAAATGGATGAAAACAAATAACTAACCAAAGAGCAATGGAATTTTCATCAAGACTGATCTAAAAAGAGCAAAAAGGTGGATGAAATACTTGACAGTGAAAATTTTCTTCCCCTCTCACATCGATACAAAAGGAGTCTAAATGCAGATCTACTAAAACAAAATAGTTATAAAGGGCATCATATTATCTATGACTCTTGGGTACAGGGACATGAGATTCATGGTTGATACATGGTGTGACATGTCGCCTGATGTAGAGCAATCTGGTAGCTCCCTATTGGATGGCAGCTTGGATGCCGAGTTCGCTAGTTTGTTGGGTCGACCTACAAAGAGACATTGTCAGAGTGCCCAAGCTACTTTACCCAAGGTGGACACTCCGATGCTTAAAGTAGCGAACTGGAGATTTTGGAGATAGATAAAAAGCAAAAGACCCAGAGAGTTGCGAAAGCTAAATTGCAGATAACTTTTGAGGTTGGAAGTGAGACCTTTATATAGGAGTTGGCTAGCGTGAGTTTCACGCACAATGTCCGAGATCTCCAGGAAGACATGACTGGCTGGTTTGAAGTCCTCGGAGGTAATTGTGCATGTAGACTAGGCTTTTGTGCCTTCCTCCGGAATATTTGTTGTGGGAGTTGACTTCCGGGAGACCCTGGAATGATGGGATGCACACATAGAGGAGGTTGACAAGCATGTCTCACAAGTTGCTACCTAAACCTTAGTTAGGTCGACAAGTCCTTGAGGAAGGTCTCGCTCATCGCGCCGAGGTCCCTTGGACTGGTAACAACGAGGTACTACAAGTCAGCATTGGATGAGGCGCTTCTAGTCGCCCTATCAAGGTGCTCGAGCTGTGTATGAGGTGCCCTGGACTAATTCCGGGGTGATCTCCTTGACTTGGCGAGATACGCGTATGTCCATGTGGCGCTGAAGTGTCAAGCAGCAAAGGTGGATGCCATGTGTTGCTAGGTCAACAAAGGGCCAAATCTCTCTTCATCACTTACACCCCACACTTGAGCTGAGGCTAGTTCGGCTAAGGGTGTAGCTTGTTTGAAGATGAGGCCCGAGGTGACCTACTCTAGATGTTGGTCAAGTCAAAGTGCGATAAGTGTGGGTAGGTCATCTATGGATTTTTAGTCGAGGTGCAAGGTGCGTGTACGCCGAGGTGCTAAGAGAGAATTCGAGAATTTGGCCAAGTTTCTGATGTGCTTGAAGTAGTAGGCTGAGCAGATGAAAGCGAATTGGCCTATTAAAATCTCAACTAAGTCAAAATGTTTGTCGAGGTGATTAAGGGTGTATTTTAGGCCGAGGTGCTAAGAGTGAATAGGCTTGCCGAGGTGCTGAAAGCGAGTCGGCCTGTTATAAATTCAACTAAGTCAATGTTTCCGAATTCATTCACTCATGCCACCTGAGGAAGTCATTGGCTTAAGGGACCTTTGTGCTAAAAAGCATTCTGGCTTCCCTTTCATTTTTAGATGATGTGCTCATAGCTTAAGTCAACTTGACCAGGTCACCAAATCGAGCAGTCATCAAGTGGGAGTTGTGGCTGATTGAGATATTATAGCCTACTACTACCGACCTACCTGATATCTAAAGGGATAGGAAATCCATCATATGGGCACCCAAGATTGCGGAATAAAGGGGGCGAATTTCAAAAATTTCCATTCCCTTCAACTGAGAATTGAATTCCCTATTTAGAAAATCTAATTTTCAAAGATCATTCTTGAACCATAAACTGAACCAGATCTGAACCAAAAGGAGGAGAGAGAGATAATACCTGATACAGAGAAATAATATCTCTCAATGAAGGTATTCACGCCCAAGGTAGAAACCAAAATCTGCTCCCACTAAAAATGGCGCAGTGTAAGGTGGAGCAGAATCAGCAGTGTCCTTCTAAGAACTTGATTCTTCCCAAGAATCACCTGGACGGCTTGTGAATACAACTCCTACCAATCTTTTCTCCAAAAGATTGGAATCAAGATCCAATCTTGATTTCTCCCAAGCAATGGAGATCGAACTGCAATAGGCGGCGGCTGCAGGAAGGAGGCAGCTAGAGAGTATTTGCAGGGTGCAGAATTCTCTCTTCAGTGATCTCAGCTCTGAAGACAAGACTTGAGTCTGTTGGATGTTTTGTCTAAAGGCTGCCGCCCCCTCTTCCTTTTATAGACTTAAAGGGATCAGCTCCTAATCCCATTAGGAGTTGCTAACCCAAATCATATCTGGATTAAAAGTCCCTTTAAGATAAGGGATAATCCTTATCTTATCTGCAGATTAGATCAGCCAGCTCCTAATCTAATTAGGAAGTTTCCAAATCTAAATCTCATTTAGATCTTGGACTCTCTGAGTGGATAGGGTGTGGGCCCAATCCTATCAGTTGATCTTATCTCAGAATTCGCCCCTTAAAGACTAATCAAATTAGCCCAGTTCGAAATGGGCTTAAGGCCCATTTAGGGTTATGTATTCATTAAGCCTTCCAAACTGCTGCCCAGTTGGGCTTCCTTGTATGGCGTGGGACCCAAACATTGATCTACACATCAGTCACATGGGTTCATCCCAGCCTTTGTTACAAGGCCTGGCCGAATACACTGTTATGGACAGCGCACCCCCTGAAACCCATCAGATGGGCTCTATGGGCCCAACACTTACCTTAAAGGTCCCTGGGCCAAGCCACCTTGTAACACCCAAGGACTGTGGGCAGATGCAAGATTATCCCATCAGGTATTATCCTCAATGGCCTTACACTTAACCTCTCAGCCCATAATGATCATACACTGCCCGACAAGAGATGACCTCTCCCTCGGCTGCAAAGAACAGTGTTGCACTCTCTTATATATAGATTCCGGGAATTAAAACATATTTGCAAACATTTCGAAACCATAATATATATACTTTTATATCTCATATAAAATATATTTTGCAAAATAAATCTCAACGATTGAAATCGGCTGCCGGCAGTCTTGGTTTCCATCAGTGAGAGTGCATCCCCCATCATTACCTTTGTCCGACAAAGGGGCTGATCCTGTCACTATGATCATCCACTCAGATGAATTCTCAGACTGTCCCAACATACCCTGGTTTTGACCCCCGCTAAGGATCTCACTGATTGGTACATCAAAGACAGGCCAATCCGACACCTAGTGCAATATCATAATCGAGTCTAGGGGTCGGGTGTAACTTTCCAATTTTGCCCATCAATCTCCAAGGTCCAGGGCAATACTAGAAATCTGGTCCAGTTCAAAGATTCAATTAATCCCACACTGTATGTGCCTAGGGTCTCACCCCGGTAGCTGAGACAAGCCACCTCAACTGACTTGGTGGCACCACAGTGCCAGCCTTGTCAGGATAGGTCTCCCCAGACCGACCCACTGGATGTGAACATTCTAAAATAACACGAGTCTCATTAAGTGTCCAGTTTAAGGGTATTACACAGAAACATACCAAGGGAACATGAATTAAATATGCTCTTTTATTCATTTACAATAAACTCATAAAGTACATCATCTTGATTGAAACTAAGGACATACAAAACTGTCTAACAACTCCCACTTGCACTTAGGTCCAATCAGGTACTAGCCGGAGTCCCATGCTTTCCACGTGTTTGATAAACACTTTCTATGTCAGTGGCTTAGTCAATGGGTCTACCACATTCTCCACTGATGCTACCTCTTAACATCATCCTATCATAGGTCCAGTGTTGTCATACAATAATGGAATGGGTGATGTGCTGAATTCCAAATTCAGGAATGAACACCTTCATTCATGAGGCAGCCTCACTTACGGCAATGCGTTCGGTTTTGGTTGTAGACTATTAATTTGCTACTTAGGACCCCTGTTTGCTGACATTCAGGAAACAACACACGATCTTATCATGAAAATATATCCAGATGTAGACTTTCTATCATCTGGATCCGACTGAAAATCGACATCTGTATACCCTTGGATCTGTAGTGAGCTACCATCGAATACTAGACAAAACTCTTTTGTCCTTCGAAGGTACTTAAGTATGTTTTTCACAGCAGTCCAATGCTCCTGCCCTGGGTTGGCCTAAAATCTGCTTACTACACTCACTGCCTGAGCAATGTCAGGGCGAGTGCACAACATGGCATACATGATGCTCCCTACGGCAGAGGCATAGGGAACGTCTTTCATGCCATCAATCTCCTCAGAAGTCTTGGGAGACATCTTCTTGGAGAGAGTGACTCTGTGCCTGAAAGGAACATTTTCTTTTTTGGAGTTTTCCATGCTGTATCTTATGACTATTTTGTCAATGTAGGCAGATTGGGATAATCCTACTATCCACTTCGATCTATCTCTATAGAGTCAAAGACCCAGTATATAGGAGGCCTCTCCAAGATCTTTCATGGAGAATTGTTGTGAAAGCCATACTTTCACGGTAGTCAACATTCCTACATCATTCCCAATGAGTAGAATGTCATCTACATACAGAACGAAGAAGGTAACATTATCTCCACTGTACTTCCTGTAAACACAGGGTTCATCCGGATTCTGCTCGAAGTCAAACGATTTGACGTCAGAGTCAAAACGGATGTTCCAACTTCTAGAAGCTTGCTTAAGTCCATAAATTGATCTATTAAGTTTACATACCATGTTTTCCTGACCCGTAGCTATAAAGCCTTGCGGTTGCTGCATATAGATATCTTCAGTAAGATCTCCATTCAGGAATGCAGTTTTGACATCCATTTGCCAAATCTCATAATCATGGTATGCTGCTACAGCTAACAGGATCCTAATGGATTTAAGCATGGCCACAGGCGAAAAGGTTTCCTCATAATTGATGCCCTCTTTCTGAGTGTACCCTTTCACCACCAGACGAGCTTTGAAAGTCTCAACTCTACCATCGGGGCCCTTCTTCCTCTTGTAAATCCATTTGCAACCGATTGCTTTTACTCTCGAGGGCGGATCTACTAGAGTCCAAACTCCATTGGTATCCATTGAGTTCATCTCTGCTCTCATGGCCTCCACCCACTTCTGGGAATCTATGTCCAATATAGCTTCTGCGTAAGTCACGGGATCCTCCTCACTAGTCAAGGTTTCCACCAGGTAACTATCCTGGTCATAACCATAACAGACTGGTGGCCTGGATACCCGAGTGGATCTTCTAGGTTGGTCACTACCTAGAACTTGTGGGACATCTCCCACTGCTCCTGAGCTCTCCTCATCAAGAACAATTTCCTGACGATGGGTGTCCAGGATATAATCAGTCTCCAAGAACTGGACATTTCGACTGCAGAACACTTTCTGCTCACTTGGGTCATAGAAAAGGTAACGTACAGAGCCTTTTGGGTAGCCTACAAATAGGCAACGACTGGTCTTGGATTCCAACTTGTCTGCACTCGTTCTTTTAATGTGTGCTGGACAACCCCAAATCTTCAAGTGTCTGACACTTGGCTTCTTTTTGGTCCAAAGTTCATATGGAGTGTTCGGAACCGATTTGGTGGAACCCGATTCAGCACGTAAATCACAGTCTCTAATGCGTAACCCCAAAAGGATGTGGCTAAATCTGAGTGTATGAAAAGTGACCGGACCATATCCAATAAGGTCCTATTCCTCATCTCTGAAACACCGTTAAGTTGTGGTGTAGCAGGAGGAGCTAATTGTGATACAATCCCATTGTCCTTTAAGTAGTCCCTGAATTCGTCAGAAAGATGCTCGCCACCTCGATCAGATCAAAGGGCTTTAATTTCTCTCCCCAACTGTTTCTCGACCTCTTGTCTAAACTCTTTGAACTTTTCAAAGGATTCAGACTTGTGTCTCATTACGTACACGTAACCATATCGTGAGAAATCATCTGTGAAGGTGATGAAATACACGTGTTGATTTCGTGTCCCAACACTCAGGGGACCACATACATCAGTATGTATTAAGTCAAGTGTGCTTGTACATCTTTCAGGCTTACCATTAAATGGTCGTTTCGTCATCTTGCCTTGTAGGCAAGGCTCATAGGTGGTAAGATCTTCTATAGTTAGAAAATCCAAAGGATCATCCTTTACCAACCTTGTGATTCGATCAACACCGATGTGGCCAAGTCGGTAATGCCACAGACACGTGGGATTAACTGTATCACGGGCTCTCTTCTTGGGGATTTCAGCCGACGTAGTTTTGGTTATGTTAGTTTCTAGAGAAGGATGTAGAACATAGAGACCGTTCTCTAGTTCCCCGTATGCGATGAATCTGTTATTTCTTTTAATAGTAATCGTATTACTAAAGAAGGCAGAATAACCATCTGCACACAGTTTTGAGACAGAAATCAAATTTCTTCTTAAGTTTTGTACGTAAAAACAATCTTTTAGTACAATTTTTCCTTCTCTAAAAAATAACTCCACGGTTCCTATTGCCACGGCTGCAACAGTTGCAGTAGTCCCCAAGTAGAGAGTGACTTCTCCTTCACTCAGCCTTCTGCTTACCTTGAACCCCTGCAGTGAGTTACAGGCATGAGTTGAAGCCCCAGAGTCAACACACTAGGACGCAGAAGCTACCAATAAATTGGTTTCTATAACACAAGTTTTGAAATTACCTTTCTTGGATTCCAGGTAGGCAGGACAATTCTTTTTCCAGTGGCCGGTCTTCTTGCAGAAGTGACAGGCATCCGATGCTTTGTCTTTCTTCTGCCTTTTGCTCTTAGTGGCTTTCTTCCGGGGCTTCTTTGCCTTCCTCTTTCTCTTACCCGTTTTGCTAGCTTCAACAAGCATAGCTATAGGCTCATCCTTTTAATCAGTTCTTCAGCTCTTTGCAACATATTGTTGAGCTCTTGCAAGCTGACATTCAGCTTGTTCATGTTATAGTTCATGATGAACGGATTAAAGGAAGGAGGCAAAGAATTAAGGATAACGTCTATCTGGGTTGCGAGGTCCAGCCCGGATCCAAGAGCCTCCAGTTCGTTGATGTAGCCCAACATCCAAAGACAATGGTCGTGAACCTATTGGCCCTTGGACATTTGAGTGGTCATGAACTGCTTCAAGACCTTTTGCCGAGTAGAACGATTCTACTCTTCATACATCATCCTCAGGCTGTCCAATATGTCATTGGCAAGTTTGATCTGATCGAACTGCCTCTGTATTGGGTTGTCCAAGGAGGCGATGATGTAACACCGGGCTAGGGAGTTCTTTTCCTCCCAATCCTGATAGTCTCTCCTTCGGGCCTCAGAAGCCATGTCTCCCGGACGCTTCGGGGCAGGATTCTTTGCCACTTTGTCCAACTTTTCTGAAGCTAAGACCAGCATAAGGTTCTTGTACCAGTTGGCGTAGTTTGGGCCCTTAAGTTTGTTGTCATCAAGAAGCTTTGCAAAAGATCTGTTTGCCATTTTCTGATAAAAGAGCAAACATCGGTCCACAACCTAATTTGATTCATGTTCATTTCATAGATATGGATTTTAATCTACGATCCATTTCCATTTATTCATCTCTGAGATTTCTCTCATTTCTCAGTGACGGAGACTACGGGTTGTCTCTGGAAATGTGGAAAATCACATAGGGTGCATGGAGCCAACTGTTTCAGCTGCATAACCCCACCACCTTTCTGTGAAGGATCATATCCACTCATTATATGAGTTTTCCCTTTGGCCTCTGTCAGACAAGGTTCAAAGCCGTTTTCAGGTAAACCTTTCTGTCCAGTGAGTGCTCGCCCATCATATTCGTGAACACCAAGGTACCGTGAGAGAGTTCTCATTTTCTAGTGAAGCCCCTCCCACATCAGTCTATGACGCCCCTATCATCTTATGAAGCACTCAGACAAGCCCAACAGCAAATGGACAACCCATTTTCTGGTGTGTTTCCTCATTACTGAAGGACCCATCCTTATGCTAATGATGGAAGGCCTTTAGAGAGTTCATCATATGAATCTCCCTATCACTTGCACTCATATTAGCTGGAGGGAACAAATAATTACGACCTAGTTTGATTTAGGTCAAACCAAAATGGCTCCCACTGACTTTCATAAAGCCAAATTTCGGTGGGCCTTAAATCGGCTAGGGTTCCACACGTAACCTCTCGATGAGGTGTGGGGCCCACCACTGAGGGAGGTCATCCAATGACCAAAAGGGACACCATGGCAATGATGTGCATTCAGCCATGGTGTGCGCAAGAGCCACTGTCGAATGAGCATGGGCCAAGTACTTATGGCCCATGTACGCAGCACATCACACATCCATACATCTCATGCAGGGATAAATTGATCCAATCAATTAAATATCTGTAAGGCCCGTTGGAAACCCGTTAAAATTCCATAATATTAACCATTAATATTATCTAGGTATATGGGCTGAATTAGGGTTACCCAATTTGGCCCATATAGCTTTATCCTTTAAAATGGGCTTTTGCAGTTTTAACTATTTAAAACTAGACCTTTACAGGCTGGGCCGAATTAACCATTTAATTAAATATCTATCCTCAGGCCCATTAGTGGGAAAATTAGGGCTGACTTTCAGCCTTGATTAAACCCTAGATTTGGTCCAAACAGTTTGAACCAATCTTGGTTCGAATGGGTCTGGGGTTTGATTTTTAATTAAATCCTTAATTCAAGAAAATAATATGAAATTAAATAACTGATAAAAGAAAAACAAAATCAGTTAATCAGGGTTGTTCGCACACTCCATCCTGCAAAATAGATGTTAGATCACAGATTGCAGTTTCTTAAACTGCAAATCGCAGATAGTGAATCACCCATCTGCGAAATCTCCTTCTCTACGCTGCCATCTTCGATCCAAAATTAAAAATAAATAGAAATCCTATTTCTATTAATTATTACATCAGATCGAATGCCTATACATTGAGTCTAAAAATTAAAAAAAAATATTTACAGACCAAATGTAATAAATAAATCCAATAAACTACAAATCTTGCAGTTCTCCCTGTGCAAACCAAGATTTTGATCTCCTCTTGTACGAGCATCCCATAAATCAAGAACTATTCTAAATAATAATCAGATTTATTTAAAATTAATTTCATATTATTTTCCCATCTGTTTTGGGAACAAATTTTCCAAAACCCATATCTGTGCAAATTGGGTAGAATGCCTTCTCCCTATTTGCGCAGGTTCAGATCTAAAATAGAATGGTTCAAGATTTGAACCATGGTTCTGATACCACTGAAGGGATAGGAAATCCATCATATGGACGCCCAAGATTGCGGAATAAAGGGGGAGAATTTCAAAAATTTCCTTTCCCTTCAACTAAGAATCGAATTCCCTATTTAGAAAATCTTATTTTCAAAGATCATTCTTGAACCATAAACTGAACCAGATTTGAACCAAAAGGAGGAGAGAGAGATAATACCTGATACAGAGAAACAATATCTCTCAATGGAGGTGTTCACGCCCAAGGTAGAAACCAAAATCTGCTCCCACTAAAAATGGCGCAGTGTAAGGTGGAGCAGAATCAGCAGTGTCCTTCTAAGAACTTGATTCTTCCCAAGAATCACCTGGACGGCTTGTGAATACAACTCCTACTAATCTTTTCTCCAAAAGATTGGAATCAAGATCCAATCTTAATTTCTCCCAAGCAATGGAGAATGAACTGCAATAGGCGGCGGCTGTAGGAAGGAGGCAGCTAGAGAGTATTTGCAGGGTGCAGAATTCTCTCTTCAGTGATCTCAGCTCTAAAGACAAGACTTGAGTCTGTTGGATGTTGTGTCTAAAGGCTGCCGCCCCCTCTTCCTTTTATAGACTTAAAGGGATCAGCTCCTAATCCCATTAGGAGTTGCTAACCCAAATCATATCTGGATTAAAAGTCCCTTTAAGATAAGGGATAATCCTTATCTTATCTGCAGATTAGATCAGCCAGCTCCTAATCTAATTAGGAAGTTTCCAAATCTAAATCTCATTTAGATCTTGGACTCTCTGAGTGGATAGGGTGTGGGCCCAATCCTATCAGTTGATCTTATCTCAGAATTCGCCCCTTAAAGACTAATCAAATTAGCCCAGTTCGAAATGGGCTTAAGGCCCATTTAGGGTTATGTATTCATTAAGCCTTCCAAACTGCTGCCCAGTTGGGCTTCCTTGTATGGCGTGGGACCCAAACATTGATCTACACATCAGTCACATGGGTTCAGCCCAGCCTTTGTTACAAGGCCTGGCCGAATACACTGTTATGGACAGCGCACCCCCTGAAACCCATCAGATGGGCTCTATGGGCCCAACACTTACCTTAAAGGTCCCTGGGCCAAGCCACCTTGTAACACCCAAGGACTGTGGCCAGATGCAAGATTATCCCATCAGGTATTATCCTCAATGGCCTTACACTTAACCTCTCAGCTCATAATGATCATACACTGCCCGACAAGAGAGGACCTCTCCCTCGGCTGCAAGGAACAATGTTGCACTCTCTCATATATGGATCCCGAGAATTAAAACATATTTGAAAACACTTTGAAACCATTATATATATATACTTTTATATCTCATATAAAATATATTTTGCAAAACAAATCTCAACGATTGAAATCGACTACCGGCAGTCTTGGTTTCCATCAGTGAGAGTGCATCCCTGATCATTACCTTTGTCCAATAAAGGGACTGGTCCTATCATTATGATCACTCAGTCAAATGAATTCTCAGACTGTCCCAACATACCCTGGTTTTGACCCCCGCTAAGGATCTCACTGATTGGTACATCAAAGACAGCCCAATCCGACACCTAGTGTAGTATCATAATCGAGTCTAGGGTCGGGTGTAACTTTCCAGTTTTGCCCATCAATCTCCAAGGTCCATGGCAATACTAGAAATCTGGTCTAGTTCAAAGATTCAATTAATCCCACACTGTATGTGCCTAGGGTCTCACCCCGGTAGCTGAGACAAGCCACCCCAACCGACTTGGTGGCACCACAGTGTCAGCCTTGTCAGGATAGGTCTCCCCAGACCGACCCACTGGCTGTGAACATTCTAAAATAACACGAATCTCATTAAATGTCCAGTTTAAGGGTATTACACAAAAACATACCAAGGGAACATAAATCAAATATGCACTTTTATTCATTTACAATAAACTCATAAAGTACATCATCTTGATTGAAGCTAAGGGCATACAAAACTGTCTAACAATATCATGTTGATCACTCAACCAATTGCTGGTTGCATGTTGATGTTGTGGATTTACTGTGTCAGCTCCAGAAACTTATGGCCGTCACTCCCAGGGGAGCCATGAAGGGACCTACAGGGGCGGCTTTACAATCTATTGGCCGTCCTCTCCCACAAGAACCATGGAGGGCTCAACTTGTGGGGCGACCTCATAGTCTATTAGCCATCAACTCTCACAAGAAGCATAGAGGGTTCAACCCGCGGGGGGCAGCCTCATAGTCAGGGTTGGGAGATTTTGTCCGGGTGTGACCACTGGAACCAATACGGGCAAGTCGTTCAGATTCTACCCCCCTTGTTATGGCATCGTTGATACGTATGTTGTTATTGACATTAGACGATAGGTCGATGCCATGACTACACTATGTTAGTCCTCAAAATCATTGGTCGTCTACTCCTACAATAGTCACAAGGAGCTCAACTTGCGGGGGCGACTCTACTAACTATAGGTCACCAACTGGCACGGGAGCCTTGAAGAGCTCGACCCATGAGGGCGACTCCATAGTCTGTTGGCTGCCGACTCCCATGGGAGCTATAGAAGGTATGACTTGTAGAGGTGACCATGCGAATAGAGTTGACGAGGCTCATCCGAGCTGATTACTTCTAGGTGCGAATTTAAAATGAGAGTGAGAACTTGGCTTTTAAGTAGCGGTTCCCATAGGTGGCGCCAATTGATGTAACACGACCTGGTAGCTCCTTGCTGGATGGCAGTTCAAATGCTTGGCTAGCTAATTCACTAGGTCGACCTATAAAGAGACAGTATCAAAGTGTTTGAGCTGCTTTATCCGGGGTGGACACTCCGATGCTTAATTCAGCGAAACTGAAGATTTTGGAGAGAGGGAAAGAGTGAAAGAGCTAGAGAATTGTAGGAGCTAAATTGCACATACCTTCTAAGATTGGAAGTGAGACCTTTATATAGGCGTTGGCTTACGTGAACTTCACGCACAACATCCAAGATCTTCGGGAAGACGTGGTTGGCCAGTCTGAAGTCAATGGAGGTAGTTGCGCACGTAGACTAGGCTTTTGTGCCTTCCTCCAGAACATTCGGTTTGGGAGTTGACTTTCAAAAGACCCGGGAATGACGGGATGCACACACATAGGAGGTCAGCGAGCACGTCTCGTAAGTAGCCACTTGGACCTCAGTCAGGTTGACAAGTCCTTGAGGGAGGTTGATCTTCACGCCGAGGTCACTTCGACCGGTACTAACAAGGTACCATGGGTCGGCACTAGACAAAGTGTTGCTAGCCACCCTGTTGATGTGCCCGAGCTGTGTATGAGGTGCCCTGAACTGATTTCGGGGTGCATCTCCTTGACTTGGCGGGATATGCGTCTATCCACGTGATGCTAAAGTGTTAAGCGGCAAAGGCGGATGCCACATGTCGCCAAGTCAGCGGAGGGCCAAATCACCCCTCATCATCGCCCACACCCAAAAAAACCAATTTCTAAGTGATTTAGTATTTCCTTTCCCTGATGCTTTGAAGTTGTATATAACATTTACGTTATTTCCAACAACACATTTATAGTTAGTTTAGGCTTAGTTTGGAAGAAGTACAAATGCAAATATGTTCTTAGTTTGGAAAGAGTATAAATACAAACTTGTAGAGTGCAAAACCTTGTATTTTGTATTATTTTGTATATATTTTCATTTGTACTCTTTCCATACTGAGCCTTAAGGAAAAATCTATGGTGCATCAGTATGCAGCTAAAAATGTGAATCACATCTTTTAACGTTGTTAAAGTCTTAATGGTAAGTATATCTTGTAAAACACTAAAACGTAAATTGTCTGGGTGATCTTTGCATCTACATCCTTTGTTGCCAAGATTTAAGAAAGACTAGTATAGTCGTGGTTTTCTCAATTTATCAATGATTCAAAGAAGACAAAGGTAGTATTCATCATTTTAATAGTTAGCCCACGAACCATTGTCCAGGGGCTTAGCTCCCCATCCATTTTCTTTCTCCTTTTCTTTTCTTCTCTTTCCTTTTATTTTCTTTCTTTTTCTTTCCCTTTCCTTTCTTTTCTTTTCCTTTCCTCTCCTTTTTTTTCCTTTCCTTTTCCTTTTTTTTTCCTTTTTCTTTCTTTTTTGTTTTTTTTTCTATCTTTTTACGTAAGGTGTGCATGAGGCGCATGAGCGTATGCCTCTAACATGCCTCATGAAAAAAGCGTATGAAGTGTAAGCCTCAGAGGTGTCAAGCACCTCTGGCATACACCTCCGAGTGTTTTGGGATGCCTCACACCTCCAAGCATACACTTCCCATACCTTTTAAAACATTGGTTGAACCATGTTGATGTTGTTAAGTACATATACTCAACAACGTACTAATTATTCCAGAAGGGAGGGGCTTGCTAATTCTAAATAACATAATAAAGTTCTTTACATTTTTTTATGTCACTCTGAGCATTTGGGCAGAGAGATAGATAATTTTTTGTTTTATGAGTTCCTCCTGTCATTAATGAGGTGAGCTTAGGCTATGTTTGGTTTGAAGGACACGGTAGGGAAAGGTAGGAAAACATGTACAAGGTTTGTAAACGTTTCCCTACATTTCCCTTCCTTTTCCTATTTTTTCCTTCAAATCAAACACAACCTTAATGATTTCTCATTAGACTTTGGTACGAAAAGATACAAGAGTTTCGAACAAAACAAAAACTCAGTTTTCAAATATTTAAATATAGTGGTACCTTTTAAGGAATCTATGTTAACCCTGTATGTGATTCTACTGCAATTGAAATAGGGGAGTAGTCTCTTTTTTCGGATTATTTGTAATGGGCCATACGTACAAAAAAGGTGGAGCTTTCAATCTTTTGAACATTTTTACCATGAAAAACTGGTGTTTATAGATGATTCTAGAACAAGTTATCCTAGGCAGGATATGAAAAGTGACCAATTAGATTTTTCCATAAGGACATCTTGTAAGTAGAACAATCTTAGCAAACGGCTTGGTGAATTCTTAGATCAGAGTCCCACAAGGACATCTTGTAAGTAGAACAATCTTAAATGTGTAAATTTTGTGTATTGCTTTCGTATCCTTTGTTTGTCTTCCTTTATCTAGATATTGATTTGTTTTCTTTTATCAAGCTTGTCATAGCCAAATAATCCATTTATAAAGAGCCATTCTCTGTTCTTGACACCTGAATACCTAATAATCAGGGCTTAGGGAGGTAGGTGTGCATCCTAGTCTTGATTTGTTTGGGTGAGCAAGGTTTGAAGAAGTGAACTTGTATTGTATGATCTCAACTGTTTCCATGGTTCAAATTATAGATATGATATGGGGTGTATTGGCTGTATTGTATTGGATTTCAGGGTCACAGATATGCTAACACCCCTCCTAATGATGTACAGGCCCAATTTTCCGAAGTTTTTTCTCCAACTGTATTGCCCCTTTGAACCGTGTGTATTGATACTTTGAACCTTGACTATCTCACAGGCCTTGAAAGTTTCTTGGGATATCTGATTTGATGTTAGCAGTGAAAGTTAACTTCTTGGATATACCCTTCAACTCTAAATAACCACCCAAATTGATGAATAACTTATTTCATGTCACAAAAAATATTAGATTGTATCCTTTTCCATAAATAATGTAAGGAGACAATGCCCACATGACTCAGATTAAAGCCTATATTATCCCACCTAAGAGATTTCCTAGTCAAAGATCAACTTAACTCTAACATTTTTTATCAGTAAACATAACTCTAAATTAAATAATAATTCAAAGAAGAACTGAATGGACCAATCCATTCCATGGACAGTCATGAAAATGATATAACAACGTAAGAAGAAACACCACAAGCTATGTTGCAAAGGTTCTTTAGACAATGGATACTAAAGCTAACCTGATGCAAATCCTCACACACTCTTATTTCCTGCTCATCTAACCACCTTATTAGTTTACCTTAAAATAATGCTGCCTCAGGAAATTTTAATTGGTCAAACCACTAGAGGCACATTTTGGGCATACCAAGGTACAAACGAAAACTGTAACTTTAGTGCATATTTTCTCTGTTTACATGCATGGTCTATATGCATGCTTCCATGATAAAAAGGGCAGCCTCCGCCAATGCAGGGTCTGGGGAGGGACATGATGTGTATGTTAATATCAATTATATTACTTTTATCAAACACTCCTCTTGGAAATGTAGCACCAATTCTAGTGAATAAAGTCAAGAAATGATGAAATTGTAATGAAGTAAAAATATTATACTTTGACATGAACTACAAAAGATTTAGAAAGACAATCTATTTTGCCTTCTGTAAAGTACTTTGTTTCTATCAACTTTTGATTTTTATGTTCTATTTATTTCCGTGATTTTTAGTACCACTGCAGTGCTTAATATGCATTTACTCTATATACTTTTACAAGGTAAAAGAGAGCTCAGGATTGCTGTTGAGATTGTAACGGCTTGAGTTTAGCCTTGGTAGAAATTAATCTGTACATCAAATTAGGCAAATAAAATTACATAAAGTAGTGGTTTACGGGCCAAAATTTGGAAAGCAAAATAATTTCTTAAGTGAAAGTTCCAAGTGGTGATATGAGAGGTTAAACAATGTTTCCAATGGGTATAAAGTGATGGTGATGGGGGTTACAATTAGGAAAGAACAAGATAACCTAAAATAAGTTGGCTTGTCTGAAGAGCATGACTGTGGAGTAGTATTCATAGAGCAAGGTGCCAACCATTTGGTCGTGGAAGAGACTTAGGGTCGAATCCCGCTTGCACCTGGGTTGAGGGATGGGCTACCCCCCCTTGTGTAGCCCTTTAAAAGATATACGAAAAAATGAATAGTATTCATAAAGAATTGGGAGAGAATAACAAGAACAGGGTTAGTAAAGCATAAGCTTATTGGAATCAGCACCAGAAAGGGTCTCTGGATTTGTTGGAATCTCTCCAAACACCCCTCCAACTAACAATTCAAAAAACAATGAACCACAACGAGTCAACACTAGACTCCACACCCCGAATAGATAATAGAAAACCAACAAAAAAATTGAGAAACAACAAGAAAGGACTCCAGGTAAAATCTTTCAAACTTTGCTTGATCTCTCTGCTCCTTCAGGCTCTAAATTGGGAATAACTTTACTCTTCAAATTCCCTTTCTTTGCTTTCTTCACCTTCTTCCTAGGTCTGCCCCAAAAAGCCCTCCTTTTAATCTTGCAAATAATTTAGAAACCTGAAAAGTGTGAATGTTCTTTTTATTTTTGAAACGCCTAGCTGCATTAGGCCTCTTATCCTTTCATCATCAGCCCCAGCAACTCCAACTGAAAAGTGTGAATGTTCATTAACTCTTTTATCATCAGCCCAACTACTCCAACTAAACTCAGAATGCCTTTATCCTTATCCTTTTTTTTTTTACTTAATGTTAGCTTTACCATTCTCAGTCACAGGCCTCTTGTATTTTTCTTCCACTTCTTTAAAGATTTTCCTTGCAAATTCCTCTCCTATGAAAGACTTATGGTACATTCCTTCTTTCCTAGAACCTACAATCCAGTTAGGCCATCATGAGAACGTAGCTGCTATATTGCCCTAACAGGGCTTCGTTTACCTAAGATCCTGAGCATCTCTATTTTAACCATAAGAGGAGACTCAGCAAACAATATAAAATGGTTGGAAGTGAAGTATAGTGGTCCATGGAGGTCGGGTCATCTCTTGTCTGAAGCTAGAGATACTGTGTCTTCAATGGATGTAAACTTTTATTGGGTCCCTATAGAGTTAAATTCTATAGCTGACGGGTTAGATAAATTTCATGCTCACTTGGATGTAGTGTATTGTGATAGATCTTGCAGGGTTCCCTGCTCCTTTGATTTGTACATTTTTCTTATGTACTCGTCTTATTTCTTTTGTATAATATAATCAGTTGATTTCTCTCAAAAAGAACAAAAAAAAAAAAAGAAGAATGTAGCTGCTATAACCATATCTCGAGGAAGACCACATGAGTTTTGAACACAGGAAAAGTGTAGAACTCTATATGTAGGTTATTCAAAACTATATTCTTATGCAAACTTCCAAAGGAGAGAAATCATCAAGCTTACCCATCCTGTGGAGAATAAAATCCAAGTGGTCTAGAGACTCCAGCTCGTTATTCCACCCTCATTACTTATCCCTCTCCCTCTTTATCTTTATCTCTAACTGTACTTATTTCTCCCTGTACTTCATCTTATCTTATCCTATCTCAAGGTTGCCACTTGTACCAAAACTCCTGTAACATCCTTAAATACTGTTGAATATACTGAACGAGATATACAATTGACCTAGATTTTACATGGTATCAAAGCTGCAATTATCCCAGGCTCGATCCATGGCTTCCAGCATCCCTTCACAAATCCAAAATCTAGCTGATGCGTCAATGACCACCGATGACCCTAGAAGCCCATATTACCTTCATCATTTTGACAATCCGGGAATGATCCTTGTTACCAATGTTCTCACTGGTGAGAACTATGCTTCTTGGTCTCGTGCCATGAAAATGGCATTATCAGCCAAGAACAAATTGGGCTTCGTAGATGGGAGCATTGAGAAACCAGACAACACCTATGCAAATTTTGGAGCTTGGCTGAGAGCCAACAATATGGTCCTGTCTTGGATCTTAAATGCAATTCATAGAGACTTGGCACCCAGCATTCTTTATGCAGAATCAGCTCTAGATGTTTGGAGTAATCTCAATGAACGTTTTTCACTTCGCAATGGCCCTAGGATTTATCAGTTGCAGAGGTCTATAGCCACACTACAACAGCATTCTCAATCTGTTGCAGTCTACTACAACACCCTCAAAGGACATTGGGATGAGCTCACAACTCACGCACCACCACCATCCTGCACTTGTTCGGGTTCAAAGGAGTTTTCCACCTATCTTCAACAAACCCAACTTATGCAGTTTCATATGCGACTAAATGACACATACTCCAATGTTCGGTCCCAGATATTGTTGATGGATCCACTGCCTTCCATTAGTAAGGCTTGTTCATTAGTTCTGCAAGATGAAACACATAGACTTGTATACTCTCAATCCAGCACCATTGAAGGAAGCGGTTTGACTGCGAAGGCACCCGATGAGGAAACATCCACTGCAAACATTGTCAATTCCAACCGTGGTAATACTAAGAGCAAAGAGAGGTGTAGTTACTGCAACATCCTTGGTCACACCTGAGAGGTATGTTATAAATTAAATGATATCCCCCTCACCTGAAAGGGAATCGTCGTGGAAATAACAACAACCCACAACAGTAAAGCACAATAGATTTATCAGGAACCTCCAACAATGCCTATGTTCCTTAGTTAACTCTCGAACAGTACGATAAGCTCATCAAGCTCCTTAATGAGGTTAAGTCTGGTCCCTCCATAGCAAACTTCGCAGGTACTTCTTGCCTTCTCTCAGGTCTAATACCAACTGGGTCATTGACACTGGAGCCACCGATCACATGGCTTCTACCCAGTAAATTCTCAATAACAAACACACCCCTACAACCAGCCTTGCACCCATCACTCTACCTGATGATAGTACTTCCAAAGAAACCTCCATTGGTTCTACTTCTCTTAACGAGCACATGCATCTTGATACTGTTCTTCACCTGCCCAACTTTAAATTTAATTTATTATCAGTCAGTAAACTCACATGTGCTCTCAATTGTTCAGTCACTTTCTATCCTAACTATTGCCTTTTCAGGACCTCACATCCAAGATGATGATTGGACGGGGGAGTGAACATGGCGGCCTCTACTACCTTGACTGTGATCAGCCTAGCTCCAGCCAACATAACCCACCAGCCTCCATGTTCACCAAACATCATGACCCCAAAATTTGGCATCAACGCCTAGGCCACTCTTCTTTGGCTAGTTTAAATAAGTTTTTTTCAACTATTTCTTTCTCTACCTAGTATGAATTTGCATTCTCATTGTGATTTTTGCCCTCTTGCAAAACAAACTCGCTTACCATTTAATGCTAGTACGATTTCCACTCATGCATCATTCGGACTTGTTCATTGTGACATATGGGGACCTTATTTTGTTCCCTCTCTTTCGGGTGCTCATTATTTTTTTTCTATTGTGGACCGTTGCACATGGGTTTTCTTAATGTGCTTTAAATCTGAAACCCTTTCTTGTTCCATCTTTTTCTGCCCTTGTTGCCAACCAATTTCACACAACCATCAAGTCCCTCCGTAGTGATAATGGACTTCAGTTCTTTTCTCAACCCATGTTGGATTTTTTGAATCACCATGGTATCATTCACCATCATAGTTATGTTGTCAAACCACAACAAAATGGAGTGGTTGAACGAAAGCATCGCCACCTCTTCATCGTAGTTCGGGCTCTTCGTTTCCAAGCCAAACTTCCCCTTCAATTTTGGGGGGACTATATTCTCACTTCAGCCCTCTTAATTAATTGCACACCCATGCCACTACTAAATTGGCGAACTCCATATGAGCTACTCCATGGGAAGCCACCCCGCATTGACCATCTTTGGGTCATTGGTTGCCTCTGCTATGCTTCCATTGGTCATCTGTCCCATGACAAGTTTGGCCCACGAACGCGTCGCTACATCCTCATAGGCTACCCACATGGTCAAAAGGCCTACAAACTCCTTGACCTTGACACCCATAATGTTTTTACTAGTCGTGATGTGGTCTTCCATGAACATATTTTCCCCTTTGCACAAGACTCCTCGTTACCGACTGCAAGCACCCCACCAACCCTTCCCTTACCTGAAATCACTTCAGACCTCATCTGAACCCACTACTATTGTTCTTGACCCTCCTGACCCACCTGTGCGCCGCTCCTCTAGAGACCATCAGGTACCATGCTACCTTGATGACTACTGCTGCCACACTCAACAAAACTCTAGTCCATCACCGTCACACACACCAGGTACACCATATCCCATTTCTCATTATTTGTCTTACTCCCGTGTTCACCCAAAACACATAGCCTTCCTTTCCTCAATTGATACCCACCATGAACCTACATGCTTCTCCGAGGCTATCAAGGGTCCACATTGGTTGATGCCATGGCTTGTAAAATGAAGGCTCTTAAGACCAATAATACTTGGATCATCACTGACTTACCTCCCGACAAACATGCTATTGGGTGTAAGTGGGTATACAAGATAAAATTTAAGGCTAATGGTTCCATCGAGCGCTACAAGGCCCGCTTGGTAGCCAAAGGTTTTACCCAAGTTGAAGGTATAGATTACACTAAAACTTTCGCACCCGTTGCAAAAATGGGTACTGTACATTGCCTACTTGCAACGGAAGCCATTAAGATTTGGCATGCCTTCCAACTTGATGTGCACAATGCTTTCCTACATGGAGATTTAGATGAAGACGTCTATATGCATCTTCCACCTGGTTTTGCACATAAGGGGGATCTACGTGTGTGCAAATTAAACAAATCCTTATACGGGCTGAAACAAGCCTCCAGGAACTGGTTTGCTAAATTCTCTAGTGCCCTCCTTGAGGTAGGCTTCTCCCAATCCAAAGCTGATTACACTCTATTTACTTGTCAACATGGATCCTCGTTTGTTCTTGTCTATGTCGATGATGTTATCTTGGAAGGAAATGATGATTCTCACATATCTTAGCTGAAACAATTCCTTAATTCAAGGTTTCACCTCAAGGACCTTGGTCCCCTCAAGTATTTTCTTGGCATCAAAGTGGCCCGGTCGGTTGCTGGCATCTCTCTTTGCTAACGAAAATATGCACTTGATATACTTCATGATACTGGTCTCCAGGTTGCAAGGTAGCAGATTTTCCTCTCCAACATCAAAACAAGTTGGACATCGATGACAGCCCTTCAGGATCCAGGCCCGTTTCGGTGACTCATTGGGCGCTTATAATATATCACTATCACACGCCCAGATCTGGGGTTTGTTGTTAATCACCTTAGTCAATTTCTCAGTACTCCACGTAGCGCTCATTGGCATGCTGGTCTGCGCATTTTGCGCTACATCAAAGGAATAGTGGGCACTAGTATTCTATTGTCATCCTCAAGCAAGCTGACTCTTCGTGCTTATACAGATAGTGATTGGGGTGGCTGCACCGCCACTTGACGCTCCATCACTAGGTACTGCCTCTTCCTTGGTTCTAGTCCAATTACATGGAAATTTAAAAAGCAGCCCTTTGTATCATGTGCTTTGGCAGAAGCGGAATACCGTTCCCTGGCCCACACAGCTTGTGAAGTGCAATGGCTCCATTATTTGCTTCATGACCTCGGCATCTCATTCCCATCCACCACCATTTTTTTGTGACAATCAGGCTACTATTTCCATGGCAAATAATCCAACCTTCCATGAGCGAACAAAACATATAGCATTGGACTGTCATTTTGTTTGCGAAAAGGTTCAAAATGGTCTTTTTCGGTCAGTCTACATTAATTCTTCCTCTCAAGTAGCTGACATTTTCACCAAAGCACTGGGCAAAGAAGCCTTCCAGCGCCTATGTTGCAAGTTGGTCCAATCTATTTTTGCTCCAGGTCCAACTTGAGGGGGAGTATTACGTGTACATCACTATGTGAAACCAACACAGCTGGAGACTCCAGCTCGTTATTCCACCCTAATTACTTATCCCTCTCCCTCTTTATCTATCTCTAATTGTACTTATCTCTCCCTGTACTTCATCTTATCTTATCCTATCTCAAGGTTGCCACTTGTACCAAAACTCCTGTAACATCCTTAAATACTGTTGAATATACTGAACGACATATACAATTGACCCAGATTTACAAATTTAACTCATGTGTCATCAAACAGCTCAAGGCACATTGAATCAATAGAAGTACCACATTTTTTTTCCGGCCATAACTTCTTTTTCACAGATTCCACAGTCATCTGAAAGCAGTGAGTATGAATACCAGATATGTTAGCATACACAACAGTTATGTACAAAGACTTCAACTACTATATTTAAAACGGAGGGAGAATCAATGAAGACACACTCTCGACATAGTTCAAACAGCATGCAAAAGCCATACTTTCACAGGTTCCACAAAATAAAGTACCCAAGGATTATAATACAGAAGAAAATGAAGAGAGTACATCCAGCATACCGAACTGGAAAAATACTAACCTCAACTACTATTGGATCTTTTGGACTGATAAGAAACAATTCATTACTTCTTTTTCTTTCACTGCCAAAAATGCTTGCAAGAACAATGTGGTTTAATTCTTTAGTTGATACAAAGTTTGGAAAAAGTGAAGCCCTTGCTTAAAAGGTGGTTTCAAGTAGATTTTATAACCTTTAAAGTTTGAAGTAGAACTTTGTAATTTAGAAAAACAAATTCAAGGAAACTCTATTGCTATATAAATCAAATACCTGACTTCCATAGGAGAGAATGTATAGAATCTACATACAGTGGACTTCTATCTTTAATACCAAGAAAAAAAAGACATCTATCTTTTATGATTATGTCTACTATTAACACTGTGTGCAACACACATGTTTCCCTACTTGGCTGTGTAAATAATTTTAGGGTCATTGGTTGGGGCAATGGTAAAATGCCAGGCTGATGAGCGTGAGAACGTGGTTTCAAGTATGAGAGAGGCCACTTTGTGCAAAATATGGCAAAGGTTAGGTCTGTATCCAGTCAACTAAGCTACTTCTTTTCTTTTGAAAATACTACTTAGAATCTCCAAGATTGAAATTGAACATTTTTTTTTATATTGAGAAACTGAGAAAAAGGGCATGAATACCCAAAAATTTAATTCCATTGAGAATCCATGGGAAGCGTCATCTTTTTACCAAAATATAGTAGGTGTTTGGCATCGGTGCTGGGAAAACGGTGATCTGTATGTCTGAGTTGTAAACACCATTTTTTGTCTGCCACATACGCTGTCTTCTAGGAAAATAACACTAGTTTTATTTGCTACCAGTGTTGCGGAACTGTTTTCAGCAGTCTATATTATCCAACATCCAAGATGATGCCACATCATTGCACCGCTGGCAGCAACATGCTGTTTCCTGAGAAAAAATTTGAATTTGGTGTTTCTTCATGTTTTCCGATTTCCAAGGCATGGTTTGGAGCAATGTTTTTTCTGAAAAAATGGTACCAAATAAGAGGTTGTAATCAAAATTCCGATGAACTACAAATAGATAAATGGTTTCAACTAGACTAGAACTTTGAATTATCACAAATAGCAGATCCATTGCTCATAAAGGTGTCCATTGGACTGGATTTGGCCCAGTGTCCATTACAAGTGGACCAGGTCCAATCCAGTCCAATGAATATTTTGAACCATTTTGGACAAGTCCAATTCAATGTGTGGACCATCTTATCTGTTCAAATTCGTTTTAATTTAGATTGGTTTCAACCCAGACCCTGTCCATTGACACCTATATTCTTATCTTTTATCAATGGACTAGATATTGGCTTAATCCAATCCAATATAAATTAATTACGGTTGGACCATGTCCAATCCCATCTAATAAATATTTTGGACTGGATTTGTCCAATCCAATATGTCTTGTTGGCCCGTCCAATCCATCCAATTTGATTTTGAACTGGATGGGATCCTATCGAAAACCAATACATTGACACCCTTAATTGCTCATATCTCAATGCCATGAAGGTTTCATATAATTTCTAGGTTGTCCAGTAGCAGCTCTATAAGAAGTATGAAAAAAAACTTGTTTTTCTTTTATTGGAAGAAACTTTAGATACTTTATAATATGCAGCTGAAGTCAAATGCTTTTATCAAGCATATTTATTTTTAATTTATTATTTGTGATATTTGCATGTGAATTATGTATTAAACAATTGGTAAATAAAATGGCAAACTTTTAGGATAGATAGCGTAAATATGGTGAATCAAGACCTCATGTAAATCACAAATCACACAATGGTAAATTGTGTAGCCATGTGGCAGCCATGGTATAGACCTATTAATGGGCCAGATATCTTGACAGCCCGGCCTGGCCCAATCTAAGTCAGGCTTGGATAAGATTTCAGGCCTGCAGGCTCGGGCTCGGGTTTTGTCAAAAAAGCCCAGCTCGAGCCTGAGCCCGACTTAATAATGTATTATATACTAAAAATATATTTTATAATATATATATATATATATATTATTCTTATCTTTGAGATCTTTTATTATAGGTCTTTTAATATAAATAAAATATTTTTAATTGAATAAAAAAGAAAAAGAATTTCAAAATTTTGGCTTGATTCGGTCTCGGGCCTGAGCATATTCTATTAATGTAAAGACAAAGCCAAACCCGAACCCAACTCAGCCTGGCCTGGCCGATGAACAAGTCTAATATAGACTGGTGTATGTAATAATTTATTTAAATATAAGGTTCATGTAAATGAAAATGGTCAAAATCCTATAAACCTAATATAATGATTAATTAATGATATCATATTTAAAATTATCTTGCGCATGTAATACACAAAATCATTGCCTTTTAAAAACACACCATTTTTTAGAACACTTTTCTTGTGGTGGTATGATCTATAACGCGCCACAGCACAGTACACTTTTTCCAACCAAACAACCCTTAAATTAACAATTTTTGAGAATCAAAATAATGCAATGGCATGTTGTGAAGTTTGAATAACAAAGCAAGAGTGTAAAACTAACCCAAATTTTAGGATACTAGTATGCAATTCCTAAAACTTACTCCCACAGAATGGAGTTCACATCGTCCGGACAGAAATTTTTCTGTCCCGTCCAATGGAAATCGAACACACCGTTATCCTTCCTCTTACATTTCAAACTGACAGAGTCCAGACATAACGGCAGTTTGGACTCCAAAAATTTGTGAAATTCAATTAACCCGCTCATTTATATTTTCTCTCTTCTTTTCTCCTCCCTCCCCCACCGTCCCTGAATAGCTCCGAACTGCCTCCATGCAGCCCGAATCTCCACGCTGTCGAACCACCGTTGCTTCTCATTCCCTCTCTCTTCTCTTCTCCTCCCTCCCCTCCGCCCCACACAAACTGAATCTCCATCCCCCACACAATACCATTCAATCTCCACCTTTCACACAATACCACCCCTAACCTTCGTCTCATCTCCGGCAACTGCATAATTCAGCAGTACCCGACCACCCATTTCTCCACTGATGAATCAGACAATCAGAATGCCCAAAATACAAGCAAGAGAACCAGTCAATGTAACAGAGCACGATAGGAACCCAGTTGGAGGATGGGCAATTAAGTATAGACAAGAAACAAATCCAGTTCTATACATTCTCGTTGTTGCATCATCATTATCTTGTCAACATTATAGAAAAATGTTTTGTGATGTAACCGTTTTTTGTCACGTATCATTTTTTTATCTCATTACCTCGTTTACTCCCAAGTGACGGATGACTCGGAGGCTAAAGTGGAGCTCCCTAGTGTAGCGTAACCCGGTTGCTCTTGAGCAGAAGGTGATCTATTCATCTTTGTAGACGGCAGGAACTGAGAGACTTGCATGAATTGAATCAGAGAGCCCGGGAATGTATACCCGGTGAGGTCACTTCGATGGCTAAATCGTCACTTAGTAGTGAACTGAGAATGATATTAGAGAATGAGAGTTAGAGAGCAGGGGTTATCACCTCATTTTCTCATTTCTCCTTGCCCCTGGGGGGTGAGGTCTTTATATACTGGAGTCCTCGTGGGTTTGGTGGAACAATTCTTGGATTCCTACTGTGATGGAACTGCTTTCGTGTTAGGTGGGCATAAAGCCACCGATTGGTAAGGTTGCATTTTTTCACCTAAATCGGGGAGTGGATGAGCTAATACAACCGTTACAAGTCACAATTCCGTAAAATGCGAAGTACGGTGGTGAGCTCCTCGGGGTTGTCAAAGAGTGGTCGGTCTAACTAGGAGGCGAGTTGCCCGTAAGTGGCGAACTGCCTATACAATGCCGAGTTGTCTAAATTGCTAGGTTACATGATGGTGAACTGCCTGTGACAGGTTGCCTATAAGGTGCCAAGCTGCATGATGGTGAATTGTCTGTGGCGAGCTATCTGTAAGTGTCAGCATCATAATGTCATTGGAGAGACAAATTAAAAAAAAAAAGAATTCCAAAACTAACTTCTCAGCCTGAGGTTGTGAATGGATTGCACGAGAACACAAGAAAAGGCAAAAAATCAAACCAAACATTTTGTTTATGTGAATTACAATTTTGGCTTCCTGTTGAATTACATTGACTGGTATTGTGTGGGCAAGGGATATTCAAGCTAAGTGGGGTAGTTTGGTGGAGTTCACATCTGCAACCCATAAGGGGCGTAATGATGTCTTATCATTTTCAGGAGAGATGTTCCCTCGCGATGTGCCGTGGAGCGCCTTCTTGTGGGGCATAAACGTGAACTCAGTTTGGTGCTGTGTAGGGGCGGTGGAAAGGGAAAAGAAGAGTGGAAATGAAAACGGCAGGATGGACTCTAATCACAACGTGATCATTTTTAATAAATCATTGGAAATGTTCCGAATACAAGAAAAGGCAGGGATGTGTTGTGGGGCGCGGATGTGAACTCGTTGCCAATATGGACGGCACGCTGCTAATGAACTGTGGAGAATAATAGCAATCTCCTCTAAATGAGTATATATGGCTTGATCTCAACTCAGAACCTGGTTAGAACTGTCCAATTCAGCCAGGTTTGGAAACTTATAGATTATCTTTGTGACTGTAACCGCAGGAGGCTTACATTGTTCCGGCCAAGCCAGAGGTCCAGGCCGTAAGCCGTGACAAGCTACCAAAGCCAGTCGTCTTCCACGACGACCGCCTCATCCAAAAGCCAACTCCACTCATGACCTTGCTCACTGTACTTTGGATCCCTGTAGCAAATTGGTTCTACACCCTAGGCATAAAGCTGAAACAATCGATGTATTTAATGCATAATTTATACGCAGTTAGAGCCTTTCTGACAATGGTTTCTTCTTGTTTAGTTTTCTCCATTATTGTTCTTAAACTCAATTCATCTCCTCAGTTTCAAATGAAAGGGGGAGAGAGTGACATGTTTGGTTCTCATTGGATGGGACAGAAAAAAATTCTGTCCCTAGTGGACAGACGATGAGAACTCCACAGACTGAGTCATGTAAGACCCACATTCTACAAAGTCTCGGTTCAGTGGGACCACTTTGGGCCCTCAAGAATCCCAATCGAACGGTTATGATTTTAAGTGAAAATATACAATTTGTGATGTCATGGGCCGAATCAGTGCAATCACTATTCTATTAATATAACAAAATAAAAGAACAAAAACGAAGAAAAGGGTAAACTTTTAAAAGTAGAGTGATGTCAAGGACTCCACACATCAAACCGATTAGTAGTTACAACTTACAAGAACAAGAAAAAAAAAAAGAAAAAGAAAAATAAAAAGTCACGGTGAAGCAACCTGCGCCGTTGGATCGACATTTTCTCCATCCAGGAAGTAATCCCCAATAATACCATTGATCTGATCGAGAACGAGAACCAAGCCCGTCGCGAATGCAGCATCAAAGCCAGGCTTGAGGCAGAGCCAGAAAACGTCTCTCCCAAGCACCACGTTGGTGTCGGCGTCAACTTTTCTTTTGATCTGCGCCACCACCTCCTTCTCCTTGTTGTTGTTGGAGGTGCGGTAGATTGTGCAGCAACGCTGCCGGAATGAGCCGTCGATCAGGTACTCCTCTCCTGGGTTGTCGAATACCTCTACGTTTACGCTCGACCGTCTGATGATCGACGATCTCCGTACGCTGAAGACGGGCTTCTTCCTGCTTCCCTCCTCCTCTATGAATCCCTCCCATCTTTGATGGAGACTCGGTCTCTGAACAACAGAAAAGGAAACACATTGGTTAGTATCTCTACTTCTGACTAAGGTTTGTGCCACGGCAGGAATTAATTCCGAGTTGACTCGTGTTTGTGTTTGTGTTTCAGACAGACAGACAGACAGAGAGAGAGGGAATGGGGGACCTTTCTTCGGACGGTGAGGAGACAGTTGCCAGACGCGTCCATGAGAACGACTTCGTCTTTATCTCGGACATCGGGACCGTAAGAATCGACGCGGAAGAGAAGCTTGGCTTTGGAATCGTAAACAGAGAAACCGTCGCCGGCGAAGAAAAGAGATGTCTTGAGCACCGTAAGCTGGGTTTCCTCTTGGTAGCAGAAACCCTCTCGAACCAGAACTCCTCCTCTCATTTTCATTAAACAATTTCTATCGTTTCTTTCAAATCTCTTATACCCACGAATAATTAACTCAATCTCCTAGAGTGAAGAAGAGGAAGAAAAGATTGAAACCTAGGAGTGGGAGTTGAGAGAGTGCGACTGCCAACTGCGACTTATGTAGGAATATCGTCACTTGTGGATGTGGCGTTGTAATAATACTCGGTGCCCACGCGACACTCTCAGCGCTTTCACAAACCTCTCTCGTCTCTCCTTTCTCCCCTTACCTTCCACGTTTCACTTTCAAGTATCGTAGGGCTGCTTTACGCTTCGTCCGGAATAGACGGAATCAAATCGGGACCAACTCATTTCCATCTACAAAAATTATTCCTCGACTGATTACTGATTTTAATACGAGTAAGGAAGCGAATTGATTTTTTCATGCAATTTGATTCGTTGTACACGTGGTTTGATTTGCTGCTTCTCTGGTAAAACAAGCAACTATACGGCAGAGAAAAAAAAGTTGTGGTAAAGCCCAAAAAATGTGAAAATCTTAACATAATGAAAAAGTGCAAATTCCTTATTTTCTATTTATTATCGTTCAAGTTAAAAGTGGAACCCTAAGTTTAATTTAATAGAAATTCAAAAGGGTGAAACCAGGGGTTTCAACGGATTTGAAATAGTTGCTATGGATGACGGATGAAATCGTATCAGGCATCCTACTTTTTGAGTTATGTGCAGAATGTAGATATTTGTGGATAGGCTTCTGTTTCCAACTTTTCATTTTGGCATGTTGATCCAAAATTACAGTCATACTGTTTTAATTCCTTACATGAGAATGTAGTTGAAATTCCTCCTATAGCGGAATTCATCACCACCCCCTTTTACCTTTTTTTCGTCTCAAAGCGAAAACCATAATAAAACAACAATTACGGATCAACACTATGACAACTGGAACAATCTGTGCGCTGTCTTAACGAGGGCAAAACTTGGAACTCGGTTAAGTGGTATGCAGTAAAGAGCCCATGAATCCCGACCACCGCACCTGTCTTCACTCACAACTCACCGTCCATCAACTAAAAATTCAAAAGTTGTTAAGTGGGGTTTGTTAACGAAAGAGACGGAATCATTAAATTTTAATTTACAAATACTTGTATGGGTAAATCTATTAAACTACTCCCTTAGTTTTTATTTTTAGGAAATTGACTAACTTAATCCTTATTATTTAAACATTATTTTAAACAATTGATTAAATTCTCTCATAATCTTAGCATCCATGAGTGTTTTATCATAATCTATTTACATGTGACATTTGGAATTTTTTATTTTTTAAATCCAATGTTTCGTGATCATTTTTGCCCTCCATCGTTCCTCAAATTTTTAAAATAAAACTCAACATCTATCTTGCGGACAAGAACACAACCTTAACTAGCTAGCGCCAAGATGGCATCTTTAAAATCTAGTTTTTGGGTGGGAGATGATCCTCTTGTTCATCTGTGTTCAAAGGTATTTGTATTAACAGAAAATGGAGATGATCTCATGTGATTTTTGGGTTGCATATAGGGGTGCTCAAATTTGATTGATAAACTGAAAATCAAACCGAATAAGCTAGCTCGGTTCAGTTTTTGTTTCTTCTAAAATTTGGCTTTCGATTCTGGTTCGGTTTGGTTAATCTTTTCAGCCAAACCGAATCAGTGGTTGTATTTAATTAAGTATATTAAATATATAACACTATATCCAATACTTTATACTTATTAATTAATAATTATTATATTTTTAAATGGGTAATGATTAATTCACAATTCCCCATTATGCTTTGGTAGGCTAGGCTTATTCCAGTTTTTAATTAATAATAGTTAATTAAATGGTCTAGAGGTTCTAAACAACTATAATATTAAAATATAGATTAATTATTAATTATTCATTAATTGTTTGTGAAGAATGAGTGTAATTGCTTTAATAATTAGTCATTCAAATGTTCATTAATTGTATTAATTGATTATTAAAACCTAGACTTAAGATTAATAGCTAATAGTTCATTAATCATTAAAACGAACCAAAAACTGAACCGAACTGAACTGAATTCGGTTAGGGTTGGGTTGGTTTGGTTTTAAATTGTAATCCAATTCGATTCGGTTGGGAGAGTTGGTCAAACCGAATAATCGGTTAGGGTTGGTTTGGTTTTAAATTGTAATCTAATTCGGTTCGGTTGGGAGAGGTGGTCAAACCAAATAATCAGTTAGGTCTTTAGTTCTAACCGAATTGAACCGAACCAACCGATTTGTACATCCCTAGTTGCATATGATTTCGTTAAACATCTGAATCACTTGGAAAGATTTGCTAACAAAAAAAAATTGTCATGAGAAAAAAATCAGCAAGATGTTATTCAAATGTTATGGGTTTTTCCAAATGTTTTATTTTAAATAGTCTTTTTCTTCTTTCTATTAACGGGTGCTAATGACAAGGGAGGATTTAACAAATTATTATAAAACTCAAAATATTTTAAAACAATTTCTAAATAATAAAGATAAATAAATTAATTTCTTAAAACTTAAAGATACCATAAATCGGAATCATGGTTACTTTAGAAAATTTTTCCGAGTTGAGTCGATAAAACGAAAAATGAACTTTTGAAAACTCGGACAAGCCTTTGAAGTTTGAACAACTAAAATCATAATTACCGACTTTAGAAGGCATAGGAATTTGATTGATAATACCCCAAAAATAAAGGGACAACATCGGTTGGCCGACAACTTTCCATTGGCTCGCGGCGAAAACCAAACGGCACCTGAAGGTATTGGAGTCCAGAAGGTCTTACGCTGTGAAGAATGGGCTGCATGCAGGCCCAGTCGATACGTGGCCTCTTTACAGCGTCTAGAGGATCTGGACCAAAGTATCGATTCGAATCGTATAGTGCTCTGTGTTTGGGTTCAAAATGGACACCACATATTTTAATTTGGTTCGTAGACGCGATAGGGACGCACTGAGAGTCATTCATCACTCAACTTGTCTACGAACTGTAATGGCTCCAGTTCAATAGAGCTTGTCCAAGGCTCCTCACATCTTGGGGTGGGTTGAAGATTAAGGCTTTCGTTTGGCGTATCTTTCTGTGTGGTCTGTTGATTATTTATAAGTTTAATAGATTGTGATTTGGTTTTTTTTTTTTCGTTTGATTTAACTGTTAAAAGTTGATTTGCCGAAAAGATACAAAAAGTTCAAAAATGAGTGTTTTTAAGATGCTTCAAATAGAACTTTTGTGTTTTCTTATTCATCTCCGTGCGAAAAAACACGTCTTAACCACACAGACTTCAGACTGATCAGATCTTAAATTCAATAGGTCTTTTAACTGTCAGAATTACTAAAGCATCTTCTAAAAAAAATTTCAAACAGCCCCTAAGAATTAATTTCAAATTTATAGATATTAGACAAGCTTTGACGTAAAATATCAGGTTCCCTTGTTGCGGATTCTGACAGGCTTTTGCCCTTTTTGCTCAATTTCTCAAACACTTGCACTAGTTGACAGCCGAAACCTAAAGGTTCACAAAGTTTGTGGCCCATAACTCATATAGTCATAAGCCCATATTAAAGGAATGCCTAGCAAAAAAAAGTCACAACTACCGATAAAGAAAAGTATATTAATATTATTTAGCTAGATTAACCAATTTTTTTACGGGCCATTCGATTCACAGGAATAGAGGTTTGGAATTGAAATCCAAATGAGCTATTCCGATTCTAATCATTTGATTTGGTAGAACCGAAATTCCATTTACATTCTTGATGGAATGGCATTCTCTCCCCCTCCTTTGCAAATGAAATTCCACTCCAACTGATCCCCATTTCAATTCTTATCTAAATCAAACAGACTATGGAAATAGATCATTCCAATTTCAATTTCAAGAGATTTTAATTTCAATTCTGACTATGAACCAAACGGACCCTTAATTCTAAATATATATATATATATATATATATATATATATTAAATTTTAATCTTTAAAAAATAAATATTTCTTATATTTCCTCTATCCACTATATAATAAACTTTTTAAATAACAAAGTCTAAAATCATGTATATATAGATTGTGGCAGTTGACAAAAAGGAGTGACCCAAAGAGAAAAGAGAGTGGGCACAATGCGTATTGGGAGGAATGGAGGAAAAGTAGAGCACATGGTGAAACGCTTGTCAGAGGAAAGGCAGTACCATTATTTGAAGGTTTTCTCCAAAGCTAGAGGCATTCTAAACGTGAAGCAGGCCCACATGGGGTGGTTGTGGGCCAAATATTCCTGATGGGTGGGGTAATGAATGGGCCTTTGCCCACATTAACAAATATATTTTTGCGACTTCGAGCATGGGACGGTGGTTAGCTTCTTTTTTCCAAAAACCTACCCATTTATTTCACATGGAAGAGTAATACATTCAACCCACATATACATTTCCTTTCATGTTGCAGGAAAGATATTGTTCTAGCCCAAAGATTTTTGGACCTCTTTTCTCAGGTAATATGATGCCGTTTTCAATAAGAACCCTTTGGGTTGGTGAGTGGTGACGTAGCAGGAAGCATACATGGGGAAAAGATAGATCACCGTTCTCTTTTGGAAGGATTTTCAAAGAGAAGTATATTCAACTTATTGAAATTGTTCTTGTGAAATGATGGCCTATTTATGGGCACAAATGGTAAAATCACAAAAAAAAAAATAGTAAAAAACCCTAATACCATTCATATTTCCAAAAACAATGTATTTTAATAAAAAGAAGACTTCCTAATCAAATTTTGCTAAAATGTTAAGCTACGTGACATATTATAAAAGAATTTTTTTTGGAAAAATGCCCATTATTATTAATCTAAAGAGTTAAGAGTTATTTTCTTCTTTGTCAATCGTTTTAACATATCATGTCGAAAATAGATGCTCAAATCAAAAGATATGGATGTCTTAGGCTTCAGTCACTTGTTTTGACTCCTTTTATTCTTTCCTTGTCTTCATGGGCTTATAGAAACTGTTCAGCAACTTGTTCTAAATCAATTGACAATGTGTTTCACAACTTCTCAAATTTTCTCTACGTTGAGAAATTATGAGATCATGTAATATTCTTTTAGATCACCTATTGGATGGTGGCTCTATACATTGATTCACGTGTTAAATACTCTCATCAGCTTTATACCCCACTATTTATGAGACATTCTCCCCAAAGTTATAATACAAAGGGCTTTTGCAAGAAAATTAAAAAGGCTTGCCAAATTTACAAAACCGGTTACGCTTTCCAGCAAAAGGGAGAGTTTTTTATTTTTTATTTCTAATCAAAATGACCTTAATTAAAAAGAGTGGCCCAATGAAGCCCGATTTTCTTTTTCTTTTTTCAATCTTATTCTCCCCTCTCCCTTTTCTCATTGTCTTCATCATGACTCACTATCTTCTCTTATCTTCGTACATGGGCCGGGCTGGGTTCGGGCCGGGCTTTATATATGTGTCAATAGAATACAATCAGGCCCAAGCCCTGCCCAACCATTGGGCCTAGGTCTTGGGCCAGAGCTCAACCAGAAATTTGAAAACATTTTTTTTTCTTTTTATATTCAATAAAAATTGTTTTATTTATATTAAAAACCTTCAAATTCAAAAATAATAAACATCTTACTATTACTTGGAAAAAAGAGAAGAACAAATAAAAGATATTGTATATATATTTTTTATTAAATAAAATATATTTTTATTATTTAATATATAGTATCAAGTTGGACTCGGACTGAGCTTTTTTGAGAAAGCCCGAGCATGGCCTGAAAAAAGTGGGTCCGATGCTTTAGGCCCGAGACAAAGCCCGCGGGCCTAAAATTATGACCAAGCCCAACTTATAATGGGTCAGGACGAGCCAGTTCGTCAGGCTACCCGACCCATGGATAGGTCTACATGTAAGCATCTCTCTCTCTCTCTCTCTCTCTCTCTCTTGGCTGAGCTATTGTTCAAGTGCTTTTTTTCTTAATTTTTATGTATTGGCTTCTAGGGCCAAGTTTGGATTATATTAAGATTGATAACCAAGTTTAAAAAAAAAAAAAAAAAAGAAAGAAAAACTAATGAGATTGAAGATATCGTGATTAGAAGTTTGTATCAACAAGGCTCGTGAATGAGATGTCACAATTTAGGCTAAGAAACAACTTGCTTTATGTTAAATAACAAGAAGGCCCTATCTAATATTTGGTTGTATGTGCAATATTAACAAGATATCTTAACCACTATAGTTGGTAATTTAGAGGTGCAAGGAATCATTCGGTCCATATAATGTCCAATAGTTGATGATTACAACTTAGAAACCATCTCACACTAAATTGACCAGATGATTGCTAGCAATTTTGAAACATCACTTATAGTTGCAAACATTTATCCCCCAAATAATCTACTTGTAGTTACACCATCAAATGTATCTAAAACCCCATAAACAACATAGTTTTTTATGTTTCTCATATGTGTACAAACCATCCAGTATAGGGCAGATCGGATAGTGTTTTACAAACTTAGAAACTGATGGTGTGCAATCTGACACTCCTTGTTGGTGGACAGTTCAGACGTCGAATTAGGTAGGTTGCTTGGTCGAGCTATAAAGAAAAAGAGAAAAGATCAAAGTACTCGAACTGTTTTACCCAGTGTGGGCAATCCGATGCTTTAAATTAGCGAACTGGAGTTTTTAGAAATTAGAAAGCGAGAGAGAGCTAGAGATCTTGAGTGCTAAATCGCTCGTACCTTATGAGGTTGGAGGTGAGGCCCTTATATAGGTGAGATGTCGTGAACCTCGCGAAATGCGTCCAGAATCTTCGACCTATCTGGTTTGGAGGTGGTTTCAGCTTGGAGGTGGACTCTATGTAAGCAGGTAATGTTTATCCAATTCTGCCCAAAGCGGGCGGGGTGATAACAAGTTCTTCCAACGTGGCATCGTGATCTTAGGGATTTCGAAGGTGATATTCTACTTAAGGGGGAGGTCGCTTGGCACATTAGGTAGGTCGCTAACCAAAGTCAGGTAAGATCGGTGGAAACAAGTCACCTCTTAAACTAACATGAGGTCTTGCTTAGCCGTTCGGAGTTCGGCCTACTGGGGTGGTGCCCGGGTCATCGATGTAGTTGTGATGTGTCCAAAGTGCTCCTAGGGTATGCTTATGTGGTATCAAGGTGTCACTCTATTGCTCTACAATGCCACGTGTCATGACATCATTGGAGGACCAAATTACCCCTCATCAACCATTCGACATCACCAAGTCCAGATGGTTTATTGCAGTTTTGAATCATCAACTGCAAATGCAAATTTCTATCACTTAAGTGATAAAATAGTATTTACACCTTCAAATTCTTCTAAAGCACAACAAACCATAAGGTTACATATGATTCTCACTAGTGTATAGATCATCCACTATGGGGAAGACCGGATGGTGTTTTATAGACTTAGAAACCATCTGATATTACATAGGTCAGATGAACGCTTACAATTTTGATTCATCAATACGTAGGTGATAAAATAATAGATAAATCCTCAAATTCATCTAAAATCTAATATACCACAATGTTGTATATAATTCTCAAAAGTGTACAGGCAATTCGATATGGTGGAGACGGGATGGTGTTTTAGAGACTTAGAAACCATTTAGTATTAAACAGATCGGATGATTTCTTATAATTTTGAATTATCAATTATAGTTGCAGCATTTCTAATAGTATTTATACCATCAAATGCATCTAGAACCTAATAGATTACAAGGTTCTATATGATTCCCATAAGTGTACAATCCATTTGGTATTGAACAAGCTGAATGGCGTTTTATAGACTTAGACACCATGCAACATTAAACAAACTGGATGGTTTCTTGTAATTTTAAGTTATCAATTGTTGTTGTAAACATTTATCACCAAGGGATCTAGTAGTATTTTTTTAATTAAATGCATTTAGCACCCATTAGGTTTGTAAATGGGTGGTGTTTTACAAACTTTTCTTTTGCTTAATCCATTAAGGTTTGTTATGAGCCATTGTTAAACAAGAAAGAAATGGGCACAAATTACGCCTAGGTGATATCTGGTTTAAGGTCCGCAAAAAAGGAAACATCAAGAAATTGGTCATCAGAAAAACCGTCTTCTCCAATTCCGGTGCCAGATTCAATAACATCCAATCCATTACCATTGTCATATAATCTTCCAACTATACCAAAACATGTGCATAATGTATCCATCATTAGGGTTAAAGAGAAAAGAAGGCACTAGAAATAATCATGAGTAGAGTGGCTTGAAATTCGGATCAAATATTGACAACACTAGTAGTAGCTTCATAGACTTCGGGTATAGCAGCAACTAGAAAAGCAATAGCAGGGAAACGAATGGCACCGGTGGCACTTCCCCCAATGACCCCATCCGCACACACCAGATGAGCAAAGTACTCAGACTTTAATTGTAACAGATCTCCCATTACTTACTCTGCACCATTCAAAAATAAAGGACTGCCTTCCGAATGATCCACGAGGACTTCACCATGAGATACCTGTACGAAGAAAATAGAGAACCTCACAAATGTAAGAAAAAAACTCACATCCAAAAAATGGAGAGGGAAACTCGCACAAGCAAGAAGAAAGGTCATAAGAATGAGAAGACGAAGAGAGTGAAAAGAGGGAGAAAACAAGAGATTGGGTAGAGAGAGGAATATGGTCTTATGGGTGGGTTTTAAATGAAGAGCAATTTGGTCCTAAAAAATTAAAAATCTCTCCCGCTCACTATTTTTGCAATTATTTTTAAAACATGACTGAATTTGTCAAATGAACAAAAGCTTGGTCATTTAATATGCAAGAAGCCCTAATTCCATCCCTTAAAAGCTGAACTAATATTAAAAAATGTAATTCTTATTAAATAGGAGAGTATCTTTATTTGGATGGTAAAGAAGGGAAGACAGTCTTTTTAGGCCACCAATGTATGTTGTACAGTAATCCCACTATAAAATGAAGAAAAAGTAAAAGGAAAAACAATGTTGACATATGTAAGATTACCATCTCTTATTACATTAGTATTTCGCATGCACGCACCAGGGGGGTTAAGTTCGTTTGTCAACCAGCAAATTGATCACAATTCCCACATTCATTTGCCATTATATTTGGATCCCATGGTAATCCAAGATATAAAAGAATATCAGTTACCTTCCTATAGTATTATACCTGTTCACCAATAATGCTCTCTCCCTCCCGTCTATCTTTTTATTGGATAACTTGTATCACATAGGAATTTTGAAAACTCACTTATTTACACAAGTTTTACCTTTAGCCCTATTCGTTTTTTGGGAAGTTATTTACCTAGGTGAATGCACTTATTCGGGTAAATATATTTATTCATGTTCTTTTATTTTTTAAATAAATAAGAAAATAATTGTTTTATCCATAAAAATCCATTATTAAATGGGACAATTTTGTCCCATCCAAGTGTAGCCACTTTACCCCGATATGGGAAATTTATTTATCCACCGGGTAAATAAATTTTCTATGGACCCATAAATATGATAAAATAACATGGATGTCTTGATCAATGGGAAATAAAATTCCATTTGACCAACTTTCCCCTGTCACAATTCAAAAAAATGAAAAGAATGGCCCTTAGGTAAACATACTTAGGAAGGTGAAAATGAATGAGGCCTAAAATGCCACAAGGTTCAGCCAAATCTTACATAGTTTTTCTTCTTCCACTAATTAGAAACTCTTCTGATTTTTTTTTTTTTAAATTTGTGTATGAATCCCGTGGCACTACAGAAAACACGTCAGGCCATATTGTCATTCTCGGTACAATTTAAATATGACCGCTTAACATCCTTGCCGCATATTGGTCGAAAGCCTAGATTTTTTTTTTTTTTTTTCTTTTTTTTGAGTATCAGCCTCTCCCACAATCTCTAATCATGGGTATTCTATCTCTTTTCTCTCGTAAGAAGAACAGCAAGTCAGTGCCGAACTCCCCTCCAGAAAACTCGGTTTATTCGACGTCGCCGCCCGTGGGCTCGTTTATGAACTTCAGAACCCGAATCCAGGAGCTGGAGCATGTGTTCAGGAAATTCGATGTGAATGGGGACGGGAAGATTTCTTGGTCAGAACTAGGTTCCATCATGGGGAACACGGAAGAGGAGTTGCAGAAGATGATAAATGAGGTTGATTTGGACGATGATGGGTTTATTGATTTTAACGAGTTTATTGAGTTGAACACGAAGGGGGTTGATTCAGTGAAGGTTATGGAGGATTTGAGGAACGCGTTCCTGGTGTTTGACAAGGATCGAAATGGGTCCATATCACCGGAGGAATTGCAGACAGTGTTGAAGAGTTTAGGGGATGATAAGTTATCGATTGTAGAGTGTAAGGATATGATTCGTGGGGTGGATTGTGATGATGATGGGTTGATTAATTTCGAAGAGTTCAAGATTATGATGATGGGTTCTGATAAAGGACTGCGTGAGACACAAGGTGCGATGGAGTTGGAGCCCATTGACAACTTGGAAACGTCTGATACGTCCAAGTGAAAGACAGGGCAACTTGTCTGATCTGAGTGAGTCTTTTCGTTCTTGTTTTTGTTGATGAAAGATAAATCTGCAAGATATCTTCTGAGATTTAGTTAGAATCGTAATTGTAATTGTTCTCTTACAAGCTTTGTACGTTTACACTACATATATAATAAAACTGAACCACGCAGCTGTGTGTGCGTGACCATTACAGCAACTCTGCATGATCACTGTATCTAATTTATCTTTATTTCCGGCTATAATTCATCGCAAACAACGACGACGACACCGCCACAAACAGTGAGATGAAGATGAAGAGAGATGAATGATAACGTGTTCATGTAGTTACCCCAAAAGTAGAAATAAAAAAACGTGTTTATCTAATGTCTTTCTCCTGTTTGGCTTATATAAGTCCAGCAGGCCGAGATTTTCCTTTGGTTCGCAGTAGATTTAGTCATCGATGCAAAAAGAGTCAGGATTTCCTGCGCACAATAACTCTACCTATGTCTACCCACATTAACATCACAGCCACACATAGAGAACATCTTATCCTCCTAATAGTATTATGCACAAGGAGATATTTCCAATACTGTGTTGTGGGTAGACGTGGGCAGAGTTCTTAGTTCTTATGGGTAGGAGACTTAGAGTCCTTAACGAAACAGGCTTCATGTAACTCAGGTCTTAATACAAAAGCTCAATGTTTATTTTGATTGTCAGTCAGAACTATTAAAAGATGTTTTCAAAAAGATTTTCCAAATAGCCCCATTTTCTATGATTCATTTTTTGGGTCCAAGCCCAGCCCAAAACTTTGCTGCTTGTTTCTTATTCAGATCAGGCTTGGGGTTTTATTTAATGGCTGGACTCGGGCTCAAGAATAGGTCCAATGATTGAGCCGGAGTTGGATTCGGAACTGAATATTTTCTATTGAAAAATGGTAAAAACCCGACCAACCCAGCCCAGCCCGTGAACAGATCTAATTGCAGTTAGAATAGGAAATTGGGTTTGTTTGGGCCTAGGCCGGAATCCACTCTGTCCAAACACAGGCCAGTTAAGGTCTGATGAAGGAGAAAGAAAAGTGGTCTTACGTGTTTAAATTGAAACAGTTATGAATTGTAGAAAATCTCAATTGATACTACAATTAGCACTCCATGTGTGTAATGATAGGCCTAATAAAGCCTGATCAAGATTTGAGTTGAAGGGACCCAGAAGCACCCAACCCAACTTACAACAGTGGTTGGAGGCTTGGAGGCAGGGGATTCAATTAATGTGAGTTCATTATAAATGGACCATGTCTAATCCAATCTGATGAATATTTTAGATCAGTCTAATTTAATATATGGACTGTCCAATTTATTTAAATTTATTTGTTTTAATTTAGATTAATTTTAATTCAAATCTGATCCATTGACACCTATGTTCTTATATTCTATCAATAGATCAGACATTGACTCAATCTGACTCAATCTAATATAAATTAATTATAAATGGACCAGGTCCAATCCAATCCAAAAAATATTTTAGACCGTTAAGTCCAGATTGATCCATCCAATCGGTCTAAATTAATTTTGATTCAAATGGATCCAACTCGAAACTGTCCATTTATATGTACTCTTTCTCCATGATACAAAGCCATAATTTGTATTCAAAGTTTCACATGTTGATCAATTGCGTATCTCTCAATTTCATGCCCTTATCAGAAGGAAATGAGTCATTTTCCATAAAAGTTGAATAGTTGGTGGGGTTGCTGAAAAGTTGCACGTCGTTTTGCTGGTAAATTTTGATTTTGAGTGACTGACGGAGACCGTTCACCTTTATTTTCATGGCTCATGCCACTGTTAGGTCCCATCTCACCACAGTCTACCGCATTATATTTATGTAAAGAGATCCTCCGTCGTAGCCATGGATATAGTTGTTTTACTTTAATTAGTTTCTTTATTTTGTCTTCATATGTTCAAAATTTTTATATAATATCCGGCCTATCAACCTATATGTATTATATTGAGTTAAAAAAAAAAAAAATCAGTTTCGATGTAGGCCGATACACCCCTACCAACCAACGTATTTTCAACCTTGTTCATATTATAGATGCATCTTCAATGTAATGCAGAATACGCCATGTAATATTCAAGCAGATGACGAAATACGGATTTCCTATTTGAGTGGGTCACGAAGAGAGTTTTCTACACGATCTACTTCCTTTTTGGCCATGTGGAATCCCAAGGGACTCTTGTTAGCTGAAGTATTATTAATTAGCCATGTGTATTGTGTAAGCAGGAAAAAACGATCGAGGTCTGCCATTTGAATTTTGAAGGACTAGAAATTAAAGCCGGTGTTTTAATGCTCGGATCGGAGTAAAAACCAGAATGCTTTTCGGGTCCTGGTTTTATTGGTTTATTAGGCGATTTGCATCCATCCAACCACCAAAGCTGTCATTTAACCGGGACCCAGAAAGGCCACTGGTCCTAATTTTCATGGTCTGACCATCCGGTCCGGGATGAGTCTTTAAAACAATGATTAAAGCTTCCAACAAAGAAACCAAAGCTCCATACACTTTTATACATGTTTTTGAAAATCAGACCAGACTGGTTGACCCAGGAACTGTTGGGCAATTGGTTCTGTTTTACCATAAAATCACTTTAAGGTCAAAAGCTGCTGATTTGGTCAACAATCCACTGACCCGGGTGGTCAAACCATTAACCCATTGACCCAAATAACAATTTTTAGCCTTTTATTTTAATTATTTTTTTAAATCAAAATGGGCCATCTATTTCAACCGGAGGTTGGACCGTTCGGCCCAAGAACAGAACACCAAAACGGCTCCGTATCCAATACAGTTTTTGAAACCTTGCTTTTATATATGACAGATCTATAGTGCTGTCATTCTCTGTTGATTAGTAGTTATTATTAATTATAACATATTTTCATAACTTTTAATATAATTTATAACTAATGATATTCGTATTCTGAATCAAATTTAAAGTTCAATCTAATTAAACCCAATGGATAAGATTCAATTTGAATGCAGAT
This sequence comes from Nelumbo lutea, assembly GCF_056320005.1. Lineage (NCBI taxonomy): Eukaryota > Viridiplantae > Streptophyta > Magnoliopsida > Proteales > Nelumbonaceae > Nelumbo > Nelumbo lutea. Next base: position 15,599,418 of record NC_142691.1, read on the forward strand.
ATTACTGAATCAATTTGTACCATCTCCTGATCCAGTCATGAGACATGAATGATCCTTCCTTTTTTGAAGATAAAGAGAAAGAAGCTCAGTTTTGACAGAAGTAGCACTAGCACACTTAAAATGAACTAGCCAACGAAACAAAGCCACAAGTTTTCAATTAAAGATTTTTGGTCTCGTGCATTCTTTCTCCTTGAAACTGGAGCTAATAATAACATCCTTTGGTCTAAAGATCTAGAAAAGCTGTAGGATGGGTGGTAAGCCTGATCCCACTTTGTTGGGGGAAAGTAAGTGAGTGATCCATCTGATCCTACTTTTGTATCCACGCACTGTTGGATCTCCAGAAATTCGAGCTTAATGAATCAGAAATCTCCTGCTCAGTGCAAGAAAAAATAAAAATAAAAAAGCTGATATTGGATAATAAGCATAGAATTTAAGAGGCCATGTGGGTAGCATTCAGGAACCCTGATTTCTTGCAGGATTATATTGTATTGAGAATCCAAGGCATTTGCATGGTTTAGATTCTACGTTTAGCATATAATAATATATTCACATCTATACTATATTCTAAAATGCAGTTGTTCATGTCAGTTTACTCTCTTTTTCTTCTTAATCTCTTCAGACTTTTGTTGTCTGAAATTTTTAAATTTAAAATTAAAAAAAGAAAAATCAAACACAGGCTACTTGCAACCAATTCAGTTTCCTTTTTATTAAGAAACTGAACGTAATCACTCCCTTTTAGTATGGGCATCTTTTAACACCAGCCCATGCATCTGTGGTTTCTTCTATTCTATACCATATTCTAAAATGCAGTTGTTCTCCTCAGATTCTTCATATTCCTTCCAACCTTTTTAGAAATTTGTGGCTTTTTTGAAGTTTTAAAAATAAAAAGTTAAATATGAGGCCGTTTAAGCTCACTCACAACCAATTTAGTTTCTTAACTAAATCAAACATAAGGGAAAATCTATGATAGATATGATATTAGAAGGGATTTGACCAATCAAAATCCACCTATGAATGTTGATAAATAATACCTGATGGATTATCACCTTTCTGCATGATACCAATTGATTGGTCAAAAGCTTTTCGGTTATCATCTTTCCAGTATGATAGTTGAACCCGTAACATACATATCTTTTTAATACCGGTCCTTGCATCATTGGTCTCTTCTACTTTATTCTATAGTGTGACTTAGCAAATCCACCTGAAATCAGAAGCCAAATACTTGAGATACAAACCAAGGATGTGTTTGAATCATGATTTTGGAATTGCCATTGGCCCAAATGGCCAGACCATTTGGCTCAGGAACCTTCCAAGCAACTGGTTTCATTTTATTCCAAACCTGGTCTCTGGCCAAAATTCATTGAAGGAGTTAATGACCTGTGGATCAGAGCAGTCGAATCATCAACCCATTGAACTCATTCAATGTTTTTTAGCCTTTATTTTAATTTTTTTTAGTCAAAATGAGCCATCTACTCGAACAGGATGATCCAACTGTCAACCTAAAAACCAGTAACAGTTCCGATTCCGGGTCGCTCTTTAAAACATTGATTTGAATCAGGATGCAAACGAAAATATGGGATGATGGAAAGGATTTGTGAATGCAGTAGCAATGCTAGGAACTATAAATTGATCGAATTCAACTACATCCACATCCATTCTGATTATGAAACATTTGAATCCAAATATGATCCCAAATCAGTATGTCAAATCTGCATCCATTATTGTATTTAGAATAACATTCAAACCAAGGATAATCGGATTGTGATTCGAATCAGTGTCGGACTATAGTTATCCATTGATATCCCTAATATGAATTCGCATGGGCACCCCACAGCGCATGACAATCGTGTATTGGGAGCATATCTCTTCATGACAATTGACAAGTACGGAAGATGTTCCCTGTATACGGTGAGATGTGAATGTGGAGCGCGTTTTGGGTGCGCCATATTTGAACTCCCCTAATGTACGCCCTAGTTTTCTGTACTACTGTTTGGATCCAAGGATAAATTTTCCACCATTTCAAACAATTTTTTAATCCACAGACTAACTGGTCGTTCGAAAATCTATCAACTTAGCAATTACATTCTACATTTACTGATTTACACTTCCACCCCTAAAATTCCAAACAAATCCTAGGGTTTTAATTATAAAAACTTGACTCCATTGGTGTAAAATAATTGAAATCTCAGTTATTAATTAACAATGGAGCCAAGTTGGGTCACGTATCACGATTAAGTCGTGTTTCTTTTTTTTTTTTTTTATGAAAGGACTTGAAATGGATTTCAATTCTTCTCCTACTCAATTCAATGGATTCCATTCCCCTACAGACAAAGTCGCAGTAAAAATTATTGCCCCCCACCACCACCACCCGGGCCTATCTGCATTAATTTCCATTTTCAGTATAGCACAAATTCTCCACGTAGGCCCAAACTAATCAAACCTCTATTTAAACCCGTTCAGGTGGTTCCTTGAGACCTTATGGCTATGGCTTCGCACTTGGAGAGAGAGAGAGAGAGAGAGAGAGAAACAAGTATTGGTGCATTTGATGCTCAATAACTGAGTGCAACGAGTGTTGTAAGGTGAAGCACCAAGGAGTAAAGACTTAAAAAGCCATAAAGATTACACATGGATCATCATGATGTTAGAAGACAGGTGCAGCTTAAGCCTCGAAGTACTACTTCTCTGCATTCAAACTTACAATACAACAGGCATCAAAGAATAACTCTACAATAAAGAGAAGGCAGAGCGAGGCATTGGGCATGGCCTTTCTCTCTCTCTTCTTCTTCTTCTATTGTAATTAGGCGAAGGTGGGTGCAACAAGAAACACGACCGTGCGAACTTCAAGCGTCGTCGAACCTTTGTTTCAGTCCTGTATCGGATACCTAACTGCCGCTGCCATAGCTCGCTGCTGCTCTATCTGCGTCGTCATATGATATATGATAATAATAAAATATCACAACTTTGTCACTCACGAATCATAAAAGGAAAAGCGTTTTTTTCTGTTAAATTATATGATTAAAGCTGTCTTACTTGGAAGAGTTCGTGCAATTTATTTTTGAGATAGCAGTATTCGTGCTCCAAAAGCTCCAAAGCTCGCAAGCATCTGATACCCAGATAGCAGAAAAAAAAAAACCACATTTTTATATAAGTTGATATATATATATATATATATATACAAGAACGCATTAACAACGTCTCTCTCCCTCTCCCAATTCATAGAGTGACTGCGAAAAGAGAAAGGGAAGAGGGTACAAGCTAGCTAGCAGCACGAGTTCTTAGAAACTCACCCAGCTCTGTTGTTCTGCTCAGAAGCGGCGCGAAAGGCTACACATACGTTTCTGACCCTCTTAGCTCCTATGCTAGAACTGCTACCCATAAACTGGTTCAGATGGATTCCTATCTTCTTGTAGTCCGAGAACTCTTTATCCAACCTGTCCATCATCAAACATGCATACCCACATAAGGTGATGTCTCTTCCATAGTGCAGTATCCACTCTCTAATCTACTTCAATTGAATATTATTATAAAGAAGAAGAAGAAGATGAAGAAGAGGAAGAAGGTGGGAGAATTTTGGAGGGATGGAGAAAGATGATACAAAAAGACAATGAAAATAAGTAAATTACGGAATTACTGTAGTTAGTAAGGACAAAGAGAAAAGAATCATGACTTACAAGAGTTCTCTGAGATTTCTTAGAAGCTTCTCCGATTCGTTGAAGAAAATGGTCACTACCTCATAAACAAAGTTGGGAGAAGTCTCATCTTGAAGCTGCTGTAGCTGCAGGAACTGCTCGTCCAGGACTCCCTGAATCACAAGTCAAAATTAATTATCAGCCTGCAGGAACTCCTCTTCTAATTCTAAATCCTGAACTGTTTGGGTGATTATATCTGGTAAATAAACAACTCAGAGAATGCATGTCTGGGTGCCACATGAAATGAAATATTTCAATTTAAGTTTTCTCTTGATAATATCGTCTAAGTGTAGTCTGTTTCGATTGCTAAGAAAAAGAAAGAAATTAAGGCATTCTCTCTCAAAAGAAGGAGATGAGGTCATGCACCCGGGATGACCTCATTTTTTAATTTATACTTTGTTTCTTGAAATGACCTCATTTCTGCAACCGGAAATGACACCATTCGGATGACAAAATTATGCTCTCGAATGCAGTGCAAAACCGCTATGAGATTTTAAGTCATCAATCATCATATATATGGCACCCGAACAATGAACATGCTTTAATTATCCAAACGAAATAAGCAAGAAGATCGACACAGAAGCAAAAGATGATAACCTGGTGGAAGAGTAACGCGAGTAGGCGATTCATGTCGGCACGCAAGCGATCCGCGCCCAACCCAAGCATCCACAGCGGTAGACCCGTCTTGGCTAAAAGCTACTTTGATCAAAGACGGAAGAAACAAACAAAAATTTGATGGCAGTTCTTCTTTGTTTCTTCCTCGTCTGTTCTTTCCTTTTCTGGGCCTGTGTTTAAGCTCTGAGGGGCGCAGAGAGGAGAGATGGGTTCCAATTTAAAGGGTGGTGATGGGGAGAGTCTGCGACTCTGTTGTGGGTGTGGGTAGGATAAGAAAAAAAAAAAAAAAAAGAAAGTGGTAAATTTGGGAGTGAGCGTGCAATGGAGACGAGATCGAGGTGAATGTGGGGTATCTACCAGACCGGCCGCAGAGAGATGGGGTTAGGGACGGGGGGTGACCTGTTGTCACCCGTACTCGGTTACCTCGCGTGCTGTCCCTACTGCAGGTGCGGCGGTCACCTTGGCCCCGACCACTGCCTGCAGCCGGTAATGTCAGCAAACAACAAAAACGGCTACTTTTCATCTTTATTTGCTTTGTACATGCTCTCTACCATTACAAACTCTTTGCTCGCTTTTCTTGCACTTTTGACCTTCTCTTTTCCTATTAAAACCTCTCCTTTTGCGACCCTTCTCTCTCTCTCTCTCTCTCTATATACCCATCCTTGAACTCTGGGAACCAACTGGGGAGGGATAAGCGCCCGAGAAACTAGGCTTGGTACAGGTGGGTGATGATTCTTGACACGTGGCCATATGGGTGGGGCTTGATTTGTTTTTTCTGGGTCCGGGGTTCTTTCAAGGAGGCATGGGGAGCTGCATGGCAGCATCATGAGAGCTTTTGACGCATGATGAAATGGAGAGTCAAGTGGTGGGGATGAAATGAAGCACAAAATTATAGGAGCTAGGTATTAATTATGTCTTACAACCATAATTAACCATAGATTATGGACCCAGCGAGAGGTTTTCATTTTGATACATTAGTGAACTGGGTTTGAACTTTCAAGGTGCCAGCTAATTCATATGTAGAAGTTTCAACTTTGTAATTAATAACTGATCCAACTAGTTATATATATTACTGGCTTATAAGCATATAAGTCACAGCAGGTACCAGCCATATTGCATTGGTAGATGTATTATTGAGTCAGGCATGCAGTAAATATGAAGTTTGAATGAGAGAGGGTACCTGAAACTGATTAGTAATTAGCTAGATTGAATTAATGTCATAGTAAGTACTCATATATTCAGAATGCCCATTCAATTGACCCACTAAAAATTGTCCAGATATTATTATCATGCGTTGTGGATTAATTTTTGAATTTTGTTTGGCCATCTGGCCAGATCTAGTTCTTTTTTTTTGGTAAAATATGAAAGCCATTTAGATCTAAGTTGGTACAAGACTTTTTCCTTTCTTGTGAAAAAGAATGCCTGAATGGGCAGGACTCTTGCTTGTCTGAATTATGACATGAGAGCCCTGCATCCAAGTATTCCTTCACTGTTGCATTTTTTACCAATACCTCTTAAAAATTAATATATTGGTGCTTATACAAATTAGTAGGAAAATTAAGCCTTAGACTGTGTTTAGTTTGAGGGAAAAGGTAGAGAAAGGAAGGGAAATGTATGAAAACCTATATAAAGTTTGTGAAAGTTTTCTTGCCTTTCCTTTCATTTCCCTACTTTTTCCTTCCTTAGAGATTAATTTCTTCACTATGTATGTTTCCTGAACGTGTTTTGTGCTAAGCCGGTAGCCAAAAAAGAATGACTTGATGAATAATTTACACAGCTTCTCATAAAAACTACTTTCTGATCAGCTGAGAGTATAGGGATCGAAAACTTCTGGTCCAGGAAAGAGGGAAAACTTAAAAAATGGGATTAGGGGCTTCCTAACCTAAGTATTGTCCTTTTGTGAATTACAGAAATAAAAAGGGGGGAAAACAAAAAAGAAAAAAAAAGAAATATTGCTTGTAAAGTAAGTTTTTTTTTTGCGGAGAAATATGCTGCATTTTAATGCAGAATTCTGAATTTCACTATAGACTTATAAAAATTCAAAATGTCAAATACCCCCATTCTATACACCAATGGCCGCCCATAAAGTGACATTAATTCCGAACTGACACCTACCCTAACTGCTTGTTGGGCCTAAAAATTCTGACATTGGACTAAACCATTATTCTTCCTTTTTTTTGTGCTAGTTATTTTGATGTTGTACTTGAGTTTGCAAAAGTACAAAAAACATGTCCAAATTAATAACCCCTTGTTAATTTTATAACATCTGATTTTATTTCCACTTTATCTTGTATATACCATCATTACACGATAAAATTATTAAATTAATGGATCATTTTCTGATACATATATCCCCTATTTATATATTAGTGCTTTTTAATGCATAAACACCTCATATCAGAAAAATATATTCATACATACATTTGAATATTTAATTACACTATATTTATAGGTTCAAAAAGTTAATTAATCTTCTACTTGATTAACATACTCAATAGAATTTATTCTATTTTTACTTCCAATCAATAAAAATTGTTGGTGATATCTGAAAGTGTAGCAGTCCACGTGCTATAATCAAAGGTAGAACCTTTCCCCGTTATACTCAACAGACATAATTCCCTTTCCTTCTTTACGGGAGTGGTTTCTCTAAGGGCATGCAGTTTTTCCAGTAGAATCCATTTGATAAATCAAACCCTAGACATACATGCTCTTGCGTTGCTTGCAACCAAAGAGTCAAGACTTAGTGGGCCTTTTTTAAATATGAACTGACACAATAACAAATGCAACCTGGAGACTCATTGAAACCCTATCAGTTTACATGATTACTTAATTTCTTCAAGAAATGATGGATTGAGGAAAACATCAAGCATTATATTATCGTGTCATATGTGTGGGCCCACAAATAGGCTTTTCCACCCTTTATTGTACTCCGCCCAACACCCCAATCTTGAGAATGGGTATAATTCTAGTTTTCTTTGTCAAGCAAATATATATATATATACTAATATATGTATGTCTTTTTGTCCCAACTTGAGAGAGACCCTGACATTCTCGGTTTGAGTAAAAAAGAAAGCATGCTTTGGATTGACGTAAGCAGACTCATTAATACAAGGAAACTGTGTTTTTGATGTGTTACCCTAAATTAAATAAGCAAATGAGGTTTTGTCTCTATCTATTGTTCCTTGATAATCAACTTTTTTTCTAATTTTCTATATACATCGAGTGATCTAATCTAATCTAAACCTTAGACCAGGAGAATGTATGTGTTCCCATGTCTAAGTCTATCCTTTAATTTGGCAATTTATATATCTACCCAGTCTCACTCACTCTGATATTATATTAAATTGACCTCGAATGGCTCACACAGAAAGGAAGAAGAAAGCAAAGCATGCTTTGGTTTGACGTAAGCAGACTGTGGGAGCTGGGCCAGGAATGGTTTGTTTAAAGCAACACTTTAGAGTTTTGAAGGCGCCATACCCATGCAGCTTATGTGCATAGGCCTATCTAATGATCATGCTTTGTCCTCCCGTGCTTGCTTACTATAGCCATTAAACAGTGATTCCTTCTAAAACCCCTTTTCCTTTCTTCGAAATCCCAAATGCTGGGTGATAGGCTAATAGTTAATTTTTTCTTTCATGGATCATAAAGTTGAATAAATGGTGTATGTGTGGCAGTTTGTTTTTTCTTCTCTTCATGAAAATTATACCATGGCGCTCTCCCTCTCTCTCTCCGCATTGAAAAGTTATGAGGTCATTAGGATAGCGATGTTTTAGTAAGATAGTGACTGACTCATTGCTCGAGACACACTAACGCATGTGTTGTCATTTTTTTTTTAATCTTTGACAAGTTTGATTCCCAGGCTTGGTTCTAGCCTTCTAGGGCAGAAACTACAGCCCAAATGGCTCGTCTAGGGATAGGCTTTTTATTCCAGCCATTGAGCCTCATGAGCAGCTCTTATTTGCTTATTGAGAATTCCTAGTTAAGTTGATAGCTAGTTTTTTGAGGTAATAAATGATTGAAGTATATCAACATTAACTGATTATGACGCTGCCATGTTCCTTGCAACCTTTTGATTAAGACTCTCTCTATTCTAACTAAGAAAACGTGTGGACAACAAAGCCTTGACAGTAGGAAGGTTGCCTTTGCTTATTAGATATTAGCCTGGAGTGAGTAATAAATTATGGCTAGATAAAGACAAATATAGGTGGTATTTACTCCATTGGAAAATGGTAAGTTGGTCGTGAGAACTGAGAAGCATGATTTAAGGCCGGTTCCTAGCATTCAAGCCAGTCCAAACTGTGCTTTGAAGAATGAATAGTCCCGTTGAACAGTGTAGATGCCGAGGACGGGTCCCATTTGATGGTCCTCTTCAGTCTAGACTACTCTAATAATATTGTTATTTGCCCAACTGCCTTTAATTAATTGCCAATATATATATATATATATATATATATATATATATTAGTTCTAAAAAGAGCGACCTTTTCAAAACTGGACCAATGGGCTGGTTTGGAGTTTGAACTGGATGCCATGAGAATATTAATGGCGCCCGACAACAGGTTGAGGTCAAGTAATACCAGATCCTAGCTTTGTCCACCCCAGAATGAAACTGGATTGATTAAATAGCTAGCCTGAAGCCCTGAACCAATTGATCCAGCCAGTCAACCTGCTAAACTGAAACTACATTTATTAAAACTTCTGCTTCGATTTTATTTTATAGGCCAATTAACATCTTCTTGTTGGCTCATCTCAGTCTATTGGTTCAAATAGATCTAGAAAAAGGAAAGTTTAACTGCTGGTAGTGCAACCGAATTAATTAGAGCAACCCAGAAAACGCAAATGGGAATCAACTTCTTGGTCCGGGTTTCCATCGCATAGTAATGTGTATATCATGAAAGTGATCAGACTAATACGACAAGCCTTTTTAGGTTTGAGCCCGTGCGCATGGCACATGTCATTACTTTCCATATTAGTTCAAGTGTCAATCCTTTTGATGGACATAATCTTAATCAATTGGACAAAAGCTAACATTACATCTACTGATGGCAATTTTCCCATTATTATCCGTTATTTGCCTTTGTGGGGTCAGGGATGGAGATTACATTGATTAAGGACTGGGATGGAAAGGGGTGTGCCCACCCCCACCCTAACTCGGATCCCGATCTCAATTATATATATATACATATATATAATATGTTATTTGTATAATATATTTAAAAGATTTTCTAATTTTAATTTTAAGTAAATCTATTTTCTAAAAAATTTTTAATTTTAAAATTTTAAAAATTTAGATCCCCAATGAACATCTCTATGGGGGATTAGGAATGGAGAGTCCTTTTCCTCGCCAGTGGGCATCAAAATCAAATATGGGTATTTGTTCTAAAATTAGAAAATATAATTCCTACCTCAAACCCACCCTCATTTCTAATTACATCAAGAAATGGTCGATTCATGACTTTATGCTAATTTAAGAATTGCTTGTTCATCAGTTTTTACAGCAACTACGTAGGCTTTCCCCATCACCCTGCCCATGCAATGCAAACATGTTGCATGTCTCGTGGGGGCTGTTGCCAAGAATAGATTGATATCCCAAAAGACCTGCAGTATAAAGAGAACATATGTGAAATGGATATATGACAAATTCAACACAGTTGTAATACATTCAACTTTCAAACCTTAAAGTTCCCCAGACGCCTAACCTATAAATACAAATACTCTTGGATGTGTGTGACTCGTCCTTCCGCAATTGGTGATTCTTAAGCTGTAGCCAACGAGTTAACTTTGGCTGTTGGTCCCCAACAGCTAGCCTAAGCTCTTGAAAGAGTTTTTGGACTCTATACGTTAACCCATTCATGCCCATGTTTAATTTTTTTTATGGGGTGCAATTACTCTTTTACCCTACTCATATGGAATTGTGTCATGTCGAGTTGGAGTGAGAATTATTCCGTTAAAATTGAAAAACCGAATTAAAAATTTTGATTTTGGTTTTTTTTTTTTATTTTAACTTTTAGAATTAAAAATTTAATTAATCAAACGTTCTATTATTATATATAATATATAATATGTAACATATAACATAAAATATTTTATATATTAATATATAATAAAATAAAATTTGATTTCATAATATATATTTTATAATATAATACATATATTATAATAGAGTATATATTATTAAAATTCAGTTTAAACTAAAATAACCACAAATTTTGGTTTTAGTTATTTTATTTTTTCTATATTTCAGTTCTGGTTTAATTTTTTTTTTTTATTTTAGTTATTAAAATTTCAATTTATTCAATTTAATTTTTAACTGAATAAATCGAATACTCACACTAATGTCGGTGCTCAAGAGCCTAGACTATTGACCCCCAACAGTGAACTACCATAGCATGATTGTAATCAACATTTACGAAAAATAAAACCCCCTCCTTCAATTCCCCAAACTGGTGGAAGCATCTATTACACCTAGGATATCTGCTTCAATCCAACCCTTGACCGGGTTTATATAAGTATATAAGTAATCATCAGGGCTGGCAACTTGGGTATAGTTCAGGACAGCCTTTATTAGTCCCATCCTGATGATCATTAATTGGGACAAAATTATAAGCTTAGAACCGTTCTGATTAATAATCCTGTCTGACCAGATCGAAGCGGATATCCCTACATTTTTTATAATATAATTTTAATAAATGACAGTAAAATAATAATTAAGTTATTAATAAATATAAGTCAAGTGTTTTTAATCAAAATTATCTTATACATTATCTCCTAAATTTATATTTTTACACATAAAATTCTATAAAAATACAAAAAAAAAACCTAAGAAAACTTTATATATTAGTAACAAAATAATTGGTTTGGGTTTGAGTTGGTTCAGAACATGGTTTTTAAAATTGAACCAGTTAAGGGTCCGGTTACCAGTTCAAACGGTCCGATTGTTCATCCCGAACAGTTGACCTGTTCTGACAAAAAATTAAAAAAATTTGAAAAACGGTTTTGAGGAAAAAAGCTGTTTTGAGGGAAAATGGAACCAATCAGGTGACTGATTCCCGATTTTCCGGTCCGACCATCCAATCCGGTCTGATTTTAAAAACCATGATTCAGAACAAGAAAGACCATTGAAGCTTCCTCCGATACATGGCTACCAATAAAATGTTTATTTTTTCTTTTACCACCATGATCATGGAGTTATTGGAAAGTCCATTTCACTCCATGATGCCAGTAATATTACTCTAAAGAACCTGGTACAAGCAAAAAGACCTAGTTGAAGCACTAATTAAAGAAACAATGGATTTCAAAGAATTAAAATCTAGCATGAAATCAGATGTCATATGGGCAACAGAATCAAAGATCAGAGCAAGGAAGCTAATGTCTTCTTGTGTCGATTCTTAATCTTTCCGAAGAAAAATCTAAACAATCTAAAAGAATGGCAAGTGGGGAAATCTTGAGATTTCTTTAAGGGGACTGATTCGGCATATTCCATTTTTGGTAAATCGACCAGATCCCTGATCAAAATAAACAAATCACTTATGAGCTTATGGCTATGACAAAAGTTAAATCACTGAGATAATCAGAAGGTGCATGGCACATGCAATACTTCATGTAGAAGTACTTAGAACTTAATTATCTATCAAAAAATGCTTATCACTTGATTAAAGCTCAGTTTTGGAAGAAGTATAAATACAAATATATTTTGTATGTATTTACATTGTATATATCTGTATTTATACTCTTTTCAAATTGAGACTAGGGCCCAGTTTGTAAGGAGTACAAATGTAAATATATAGTGTAAAATCTTATATTTTGTATTATTTTATATATATTTGCATTATATATATTTACACTAAATTTGAAAAGATTATAAATATAAATATATAAAATGCAAAATCTTATATTTTGTATTATTTTGTATGTATTGATATTGTACATATTTACATTTGTACTTCTTCTAAATCCAGCCTAAGGAGAAAACTGAGGAGATAGAGTAGAGAGAGGGCAAATGTACTTTCAAAGCCGGAGTCCAAGTATACAAGCTATCAGGTAGTGATGTTTGTAATATTAATTAAGCTTTTGAGCAAACGAATGTGTCAAGACTATAGATGAAAAACCGAATTGGTCCATTTTCCGGCGGTCTTGATGATGAATTACCAGGTTTAACCGGAAAAGAAAATACGCCTTTCTAGTTGGAGTCTAGATTAGCGCTGAAGACAAAATCATGTACCCAGACAGGCTAGCCCGCCTAAGGGTGCGGGATTTTTTTGTCTATAGCCCATCCGCTACTTTCTGGTTTGTACCTAATTCAATGCTTTTTATGTCAATAATTTGAGAATATTTTAATGAAAAATTAGGTATTTTAATTATATTAATTCAAATTTCAAAGTGTGACCGAAACCATCTAATGTTGTTAAGATCAAGTTTGACGTAGGAAAAACCATAGATGTTAATTTAGGAGGTCTTCTCCTACATAAATGGTTTTCCTCGTTGTGGTTTCAAGAAAACTGGGACCACAAATGGTTTGGAAAGACATTATTTTCTCACAACAAAACACATAAATGGGCCCACAAATGGTTTGGAAAGACATTATTTTCTCACAACAAAACAGATAAATGGGCCCACAAATGTTTTGATGTATAATGTTTTTCTTTCTTTTTTTTTTATCAAAATGAAACCAGTTAATATATTATTTCAGTTTCTAGTTTCAAAAACATCATTTCTTATATAATGGTAAGATATTATAAACCATACAATATTCGGATAAAGATTTGGATGCATGAACATCGGTTTAACGTTAATTCTTGTTTTTATTCTTTATTATTTATATAGTGGACCATGTTCATTTAATAGGGTTTTTTTTTCAAGAAAAAGAGTGGTGATTAAATTATATTGTGAGTAAAATTGTACATAGTAGAGTGTCTTTGATATTTACAAGCATAATAAGCTAAAAGATGAGTTAAATATATAAATGAATTTTAAATCCCTTAATTGACTTTGGAGATACAAGACCCGTCCAAAATGCACTATAAAGGGGTTGGTAAGATCAGTATAAGCTCCAAAAAAAAAAAACAAAAGCAAGTTGAAGGAAGCCATGAAATTTAGTTTTGCTTCCAAGACACCTAATCCAAATCAGCCTTGTGGAAATGAAACTAAGGCCCCGACACCCCGTTTGGTTTGTGGAATAGGAGTCTGGAATCAGAATTGTGCTCTCCAAAAAATTCCTTTTCCATGAAACCCATTATAGTAGCACGAGAACACGGGAAAGTTAACAGTTGACGAAGTAAATTTACTGAAATATGGTTGCCATATCGAATATTGATGGATCCATTTTTTATCCAATTATAAACAGGAAGGTAATTATTAATTAAATTAAGGTTCTGCGGTGGCAAATTGCTAGAATTCAGTAGAAACTTGAGCCATGGCGTTTCTTGGTTGTTTCCACTTTCCAGTAGGACCAGTAGTACTATTGAATGGATTTTAGCCATAACAATATACTAGTACATTGTGATCTCTTTCTGCCGACATTAGAGATTTAGGAAAAGGAACGTCGAAACTTCATGGTTCCTTAAGTGCCGGTGGGAAAATACCAAATTATCGATGAATCTATCGGTGGTGGTCTTTATGTTGGAAGAGAATTGGAATTGCAAAGGTTCTGGCTAGCTATAACCAAGTATTAGTACATACATTTGTGCTTCACTTTGTCAACATTATAGAAGGAAACTTCCTGGTTCTTTCACTACTACTGGTTGGGAAATCCAAGCCTCCAAGGAATTTTGTAGTGATGTTCTTATATTGAAGTGAACCATATTTATTGAAGAGGGGAAAGGGTTGTAATTGAACACCCAGCCCTTGGCACCCAAAATTACTGCTGAAATTTCTTCATACAGTTTCTAGTACAAGAAAAAAATATATAAGTTTGTAGTATGGGTTTAACTATGATACCGGAAAGATATCATATTTAAGAAACTTGTGACCAATCAACCGGTATCAGAAATGTAGTAACCAACCAGATGGTATTTATCAAAATTTATAAGTGGCCTTTGATTGTTCCAAACTATTTCAGAATTATGTCTTTTTTGCATCATAGATTTTTTCATCCATTTTTTTAGGCTGTATTTGGTTTAAAAGGTAGGGTTTCCCTACCTTTTTCTTTCAAACCAAACGCAGCCTTCACTACACTGATGTTGTCCTTTTAGATGTTTTATTTAGACTGACTGGCTTGAGATGCTTCATTTAGACTGGACTGGGCTTGGCATTTCACATACAATTGAATAGGTGTGCTTTGCTACAATTTGGGCTTGAGCTGTTTCATTTGGACTTTAAGGGACCAAACCAGAACCAAGGTCTGCTATGCTTCAAACCCATCTTTGGAACAACACAAAAGATTGGAATTAATAAAAGATGGTTGAGATTCAAGTTTGATAATATGAATCTGAACCAAATATGGGCTTTGATATGGAACTAAACTGCAAGATATGAGTCCGATTTGGACAAAACATTAATTGTATATTCATATAATTGGATATAGTTGTATCCACCACCACTACTTCGACCCATTTATGCCATGTATCCGTCTCTACTCAAACTCTTCAAATGTTGTATGTAGTTTGCCAATCCAACAGCTTATATATATATGTATATATATATATATATATATATATATATATATATATATATATATATATATATATATTGCGTTATTGATTAATTTAGAAAACATTTTGGATTTGCAGTAAACCCGATTCCGTTTTTAGAGACCTACTAGAAGCGACCCATATGAATATGATGCATGGACTAATGTCTTAAAAATGCCCTTTGGTAGGGACCCAGATTTTTTTTCTCAAAAAAAGCATTAGCCCATGTATCAAAGCATAAAGCCATAAACCATCTATTTTAATTGATACGAATTGAATAGGGAAGGAAATTGCGATGATGTTTGATGGGAAATCTATTCTGCCAAAGACATGATACCAGAAAACGTTTGACCAAGTTGATTGATTACCACTTTTTTTTTTATACCAGTTGATTATTTACAAGTTTTTTTCTGTCATGGTTGAATTTTTATCTATTTATTTATTTTGTTTACTTTCCTTTTTCCTTTTGAGAAAGAGAAATGGAGAGATTGTTGTTAGGAGATTAGGCAAGAGATTCTGAGAGGAGGAAATAGGGGTACAAAAGTCGGGCGCCCAATTTGAAGATTTTTCAGGGCTCATTGAAATCCCAACTTAAACCCGCCCAAATTGCACTCTTAAGAAAAGATAAATGAATGAAAGTAGTGGTAAAATTAGGCCTAGGACCCATAACTTCCTCAAATATGTACAACTGGTTATTGCCTTTAATCACATGTTTATAATTTTATTTTAAAAAATCACAAGTGTCAGAATTTTGGAGGTCCTTTAAGCCCCAATAGGGGTGGCAATTGGGTGGGCATCCTTCTAACCTATTCAATTCAAATACATCTTGACCCAACCCAACCTATTCAATTCATGCAACACCTTCAATTTCATGAAAATGCATTGACTATAACTATTAACTTTTATCAATCACGAATTCAAATGATTATCTTCACTTAATTTCTCCATATGTGATGTGATTTGAAGCTAGAACTTATGTAAAACACAAACATTCTTACCATCAAGCCACTGTGAGTTGGAAATTGACTATTTGAAAATCGAGACGGGATCTGCTCCTCACATTTAGGCGCCTCACATGCACATCCACCATGCATCGGGAATATCTCCCGTGATTAATAACTTAAAAACATGGGAGATGTTCCCAATGCATGATAGGATGTGCGTGTGAGGCGCCCTCTATGAGGAGCAGATCCGGTCTCTTGAAAACCCTACAAATTGTAGATTTATGTGGGTCATGCTTGTTTTGGTGGTCGGCCAAACTCCAGACTAAAGGTTAAAATAGTTGTAAAGGGAACATACTGCACTTGTTCTTAGTGCTGTATAAGGTTGTATTTGTAGGGGTGCAACTTCGGGCTCGGTCTTGGCCCAACTCAAGTTCAAGACCGAGTTTATCAATCCAGACCCAAACTGCCAACACAATTCAGGTTGAGCTTGGATTCAAGTTGGGTTGGTCCGGATCTGAGCAGGTTGGTCAGATTTAAAAGATTTTATAATTATATTTTTATATGTTGAGCTTTAAATCCCAACCCACAAGTATAATGAATGGAAAAGTATAGACAAGTCCAATATAGATTTCTGAATTCCACTGCAGATCTATAAATATTCAAAATGTCAAAAACCCCCCACTCTATACACTAATGCCCGCCCATGAATTGGCATCAATTCCGAGCTGGCACCCACTCCAACTGTACTTTGGGCCTAAAGATTCTGACCCTGGGCTGAACCATCATTCTCCTTATAATGAATTAAAAATAGGGTGAAAGACTTAAACATACCTTGAAGTTTCAAAAATTGACTTGAACATACTTGAAAAGTTCTTAAATAAATTTAAATATACCTTTGTTTGGTGACTCCACTGGACTTAGGTGGCATTTGAAAACACTTTTCAGACCTTTGAAGTCTAAAAATGTTGCTTTTCAAACACCACATATTTTTGGGTTTAGTCTATAAAGGGATTTAAAATGCATTTTCATATCTACACTTGTAAGAGGTGGACCAATGACTTAACGCACTCAAATGCATTTCAGATTGCGTTAAAAGACAAAAATGCCTATAGTTGTTATGCCCCTCATTCTCCCTCTGTCATTCTCTTTTTCCCCCCTCTCTTATTCTTCTTCACTCAATGGTGAACCAGTGGTGCAAGCTTCTCCCTCCGCCCTTCTCTCTCTCCCCCCCCCCCTCTCTGCTCTTCTTCTTCTTCTTCTTCTTCTTCTTCACTCAACGGCAAACCAACGGCACAAGCTTCTCTCTTCGCCTCTCTCTCTCTCTCTCTCTCTCTCTTCTTCTTCTTCTTCTTCTTCTTCACTCGATGTTGAACCAATGGCACAAGCTTCTCTCTTCGCGCTTCTCTTCTTCTTCTTCTTCTTCTTCTTCTTCTTCTTTGGCATTCTCTACATCCTCTGCTTCACAGATCCATCTCGATTGGGAAGTTTAAGAATGTCGATGCAGCTCCTGACGACATGATGGCAAAGGCACCACAAACTAGTTACGGCAATATCCCTTCGATGGCAACTTCGACTTTGACCTCTACGATCGAGTTCATATCCCACACAAAGGAAAGAGGGAAATCCATCCACACTTCCTCCAATGTGAGCCGCTTGTCTCTCCTCTTCCCACCACTACCACTACAACTCTCAGCAATGGCGGTTAACACCCTCTCCCTTGTCTTCCTATACATACTTTCCAATTTAATTCTTATTTTAATAAATTATTTTTTATTCTTTTATATTTTTATTTGTATTAATTATTTTAATTTTTATTAATTATTAAATAATTTAATATTTTTAACATATTAATTTGCTAGTTATTAAATATTTTTATTACTTCATGGACTTTATTACTATTTTTATTATTATTTTAACTTTAATAATTTATTTTTACTTTCTAAATTTATATGTATTTTTTATTTTATTCTTATTTTAATAAAATATTTTTATTTTTATAATTTATTCATATTTTAAATATTATTTTGAGCTTAATCAATTATTTTTTATGAAATAGTTCTAATTGAACTCAAAATTACCAAATAGTCTATTTTAGGGGTAAATTAATAAAATTAGGGAATTTCAGATGCTTGATCCAACACAAACAACCTTCTTTATTCCAAGCCTCTAAAAGGTCAAAAAACATTTGTGTCTCTTTTTAGATTTCAAACACTTTTAATATCTTTTTTTACTTTTCATAACCACCTTAATTCTCAGTTTGGAATTAGTACAAATACAAATATGTATAGTACAAAGACATACAAAACACAAGATTTTGTACTATACATATTTGTTTCTAACATCATGTCACCATTTAAAATTTTTAAAAACCCTATTTTGCGTTTTGCATCTAATTAGGCTATGTTTGGAAACGATGCAAATAAGTGTGAATGCAAATATAGTGTAAAACAGTTCATATAAATTGTAAAATTGGGTTAGTTTTGCACTGACAATTTTACCTTCTTACCAAATAGACTCTAGCTGTAATGGATGCAAACATGAATTCCAACAAAGATTACGCTTTTTTTATCAAAAGCTCACTTGAATGCAAATTCACTTCTTGTTTATTGATATACTTTAACTTACATCTTATTATCAATATAAATATGCATTGATCTGTCATTTGTCAATGCATAAATGTAATGTTGCCAAATACAAACAAAAATGAACCAGAATACAAATTTACCCTGAACCGGGATTTACACTCCATTTGCATTGTTTCCAAACGCAGCCTTAATTGTAAAACAATCTGCAGAGTCAACCCTGTTTTGCCTTTTAATGTATTTATCATTATTACCATCCACAATAATGACGTAACAAAGCAAGATTAAATTTACACTCCATTTGCATTGTTTCCAAACGCAACCTTAATTGTAAAACAATCTGCAGAGTCGACCCTGTTTTGCCTTTTAATGTATTTTTCATGGTTCTTAGTTTCTTCACAACAAGATTAAATTTTTCTAAAATTTACTAATGCTCACTAGATGCAGGTCTTCCATCAATCTAAGTCGTGGTTTATTCTCAAATTAATCAAATGTAGACATCAATGGCAACAAAATAATAAAAACTAAGGCAATTATACCTGTGAAGAGTGAAGACAATGAGGCAACTGAACACCAGAGCACCACCAAACTCACCTGGCTCGAAAAGAGGCAACGTCGGCACCAATCTAGAATTGATCATTTGAGAAGGGATACTGAGCTGTCCGTAGAGTGTCATCTTGTTCCTTGAAGGCGCCCTTGGCCCTCCTTTCTCCGTATCATTGACATGGAGCCTAGGAAATAAGGGGCCCATGATCATCTTCTCATCTCTCCCCCTTTCGTCTTCCCTGAATCTCTAATCCTTCAACTCAAAACCCACTTGAAGACTAATTCAGGATTAAAAAAAAGACAACAAGATCCCATGTACCGAACTAAGAACAACCATTCCCAATAGCCACAGCGAAAAATCTCACAGACCCAGATGGCAAAAATCAAGTCTTTTGATGAAAATATGGGACTTTCACAACGACCTAATCTCAGCCTGCCTAAAGAAAATTTATCTTTTCTCTGAAAAACGAAATAACAACCAGAAACCATTGAGTTTGGTAGAAATGGAAGAGTATGAACGGTAAATATCTAGAAATAAAGGAAACAAGAGAAAAGAGAGTTAAAGAAAATTGAGGTTCGAGCAGTGAAGATAGGGGTGAAAATGGATCAGATCATGATCCGATCCGAGATCCGACCCTATCTTTGGATTGGATTAGCTCCTCCCTATCCAATCCGAAAAAGATCCGATCCAATATATTATATTTATAAATATATATTTTATACTATATTTTTATAAATTTGTTACATTATTTATTTTTATAGAAAACATTATGATGAAAATAATTTAAAAAATTGTATTTTTTGTTTTTTACTTTATTTAAATTAGTATATTTTATTTTTCTTTTAATAATTTATTAATTTTTACTCAGATCAAATCAGATCTGAAGATCCAACTTCTCGATAGGATTTGAATTCAAATTGATTCTATCTGATCCGATCAGATCTTCGAATCAGACATAAATAGTGTCAAATCGGATTCAAATATACCTTGATTTGAATCCAATTCGATCCATTTGCATCCCTAAGTGAAGAGGACTGAATTGGTATTCTATAATATAGAGTATCCTCATCTACAAAAAAGGGGATAGGAAAATGTGTTGGACTCATGGGGTCTAAATGGTAATGGATAGACTAGAACTAGAAGTCTGTATTTGGTGATGAGCTGATTTGGGTCTGCATACAAAACACAATGGCCAATGGCTTGGCCTTTGGCAAGTGAGTGATTTCATCCCTATTCACATGGATTCATTGCCTATCAATTGATGATTAAGCTTAATTAGTAATTGCATATATATATATATATATATATATATATATATATATATATATATATATATATATTATACTAGTGGGCACCCATGCAGTGTGCGGACTTTGCTAAGCAAGAGCTAAACAATAGAAATACATAAAAACATACAATTGTTTTATATTTTAATTTTTTAAACATTTAATAATTATTTATATTTTATATACTACTTTTAATAGTCTTTTTTACAATATAAAAAAATAACAATAATTAATTTCAGATAGGATCCAACCCATTTTTTGGTCTTTTGAGCTTTCCAAAAACCAAAAGAACATACCTGAATGGGTTGAGTTAAGGGTCAATCCATCACCAAATCTAAATATGGACCTTAACCTAAACGTGAGTTGATGCCCAAAAGCTAAATTTGTCAAACAAGCCTAATTTTCACCCAACTCTAAATGGACATTAGCTTAAACCCAAATTGATGGCAAACCTAAATTTGCTAACTAAAACCTAACGTGTGCTCAACTCTAAATATGGACCTTAGTATAACCCAAATTGATGCCAAAAATCTAAATTTGTCGATCAAACCCCAAATTTTATCCAACTGTAAATATAGACCTTTTTCCTAAATACAAATTGATGCCAAAAACTATTTGTTAACCAAAACCTTACTTCTACCCAATTCTAAATATGGACTTTAGTGTAAACCTAAATTGAAGCCAAAAACCTAAATTTGAAGCTCAATAACTGAAAAAGAAAATAAAATTATTTTCTACTATTTTATATGTAAAGAACTATAAATAAATAAAAGCCTTGGTGAACCACTATTACTTCATTTTCCCTTAAAAATGCATTTTTGAACAATAACTCACATAAACCTCATTCTCCTCTCATTTCTTACACATGTGGTTATTTATTTTTAAATTAAATGATTAAAAATATAAAAAGTAACTCTCTCTCTCTCTCTCTCTCTCTCTCTCAACTCTAAACCCTTTCTGCTCTCAATAAATTAAATGAATTAGGTCAGGTCAAGCAAGGGCCAATCCATGACTAACTCTAAATATGGACCTTAGCCTCAACCCAAATTGATGCCCAAGGCATAAACTTGCTAACCAAAACCTAACTTGTGCCCAACTCTAAATATGGGACTCCGGATCTCCTGCCCACGCCTACCCCAATACACTACCCCCCGTGAATTGGGAATAGACCTGCTCATGGGTTGGGTGGCCCGACGGGCCAGCCCGACCCCCGGACGGGCTTGAACTTGGTTATAGGCCCGTGGGATTAAATTTGAAACAAAAAGCCCAACCCGCAATAAATTCGAGCTTGGCTCGGGTTTTGTCAAAATAGCCCAACCCGGCCTGACCTAATATTAGACTTAAAGTGAGTAATGTGATTATGTTCATTTGAATAATTTTTTTTTATTTAAGAATGTAAAACTGTGTTTTAAAATATAAAAGAAAGGGGAAAAAAACATCTTGTAGGCCCATTGATCATTTAAATAGGAAAAAAAACTATCTGAATTTTTAATTCTAATTTGAATAGGGAAAATTGTTTTTTTTATTAGGTCGGGCTTTGGGCTCGGGCCCAAGTTATAGGCCCATTGGTCGGGTCGGGCTTGGGCTCAAGCCTAGCATATTTCCCTTAATGACAAGTGAAGCCCGGCCCGAGCCCGGCCCGGCCCGGCCTGACCCATGAACAGGTCTAATTGGGAACATCTCCCCCTACAAAATACTATGCAGGGGATGAGATGTTCTCCATATGTGACTGCGGTAAATGTGGGCAGAGTTCTCGTGGGTAGGAGATCTGGACTCCTAAATATGGACCTTAGCCTACACCCAAATTGATGCTAATAGTTGAAACTTGTTAACCAAAACCTAACTCCTGTCTAACTCTAAATATGAACTTTAGTCTAAACCCAAATTGATGCACGAAACCTAAATTTGAAACTTAATAAAAATTTTATTATTTCTACTATTTTTATGTAAATAACTATAAATATACATATAAACTTAATAAAAAAATGTTACTTCATTTTTTTCTTAAAAATACATTTTTCAAACCCACAACAACTTACATGAACCTCCTTCACTCATTTCTCAAGCATGTGGTTATTTGTTTTTAAAATAAATGATTAAAAATATTAAAAGTCAAAATATTGAGTCACAATTGTCTTTAATAAACTTTGGTCATTACTCTTTTCAACAAGATCTCTCTTTCTCTCTTTCTCTCTTTCTCTCTCTCTCTCTCAATAAATCAAATAAATCAAATGCATTGGGTGAGGTTAAGGGCCAATCTATGACCACCTATAAACATGTACCTTAGCCTAAACACAAATTGATGATAAAAGCCTAAATTTTCCAATCAAGCTAATTTATACCCAACTCTAAATATGGACCTTAACCTAAACCCAAGTTGATGCCAAAACCTAAATTTGCCAATTAAAACCTAGCTTCTACCTAACTCTAAATATGAACTTTAGACTATATCCAAATTGATGCCAAAAACTAAAATTTTCCAACCAAAACCTAACTTTTGCCCAGCTCTAAATATGGAATTTAGCCTAAACCTAAATTTATGCCAAAAATATAAATTTTAAGCTCAATAACTAAAAAATGAAAAGAAAATTATTTTTTTTCTGTTATTTTATATGTAAAGAAGTAGAAATATATAGAAACTTTGTTAGATTACAATTGCTTCATTTTTCCCTTAAAAAATACATTTTTTGAAGAGTAGCTCACATGAACCTCCTCCTCTCATCTTATGCATGTGGTTATCTATTTTTAAATTAAATAATTAAAATATAAAAAGTTAAAAATAAAAACCCTCTTGAGTCATAATTATCTCTAATAAATTAGATAATTACTCTCTTCAAAAAGATCATTCTTAAAAAACAAACATACACACACACACACACACACATATTCTCTAGATCTTTCAATTCTCAACCCCTTCTTATTCTCAATAAGGCCTTGTTAGTTTTTTGGATTTTGAAGGGGGGAGGGGAGTTGGTTAATGGAATTGTGGATCCCATTAACTGATTTTCTCATATTCTTTTTTACAAATTAATGCAGGACCCACGAAAAAGTCATTTTCCTTGGGTATTACTTACTAGGGTAAGTGATAATGGGTAACTTTTCAGCCACTTGGGGAGAAAGTTGCCAACACATGATGGGACAATATTGTCCTTTCTAATTGTATCTTTTTAAGGGTAAAATGGTTATTATCTCACTTAGGAAATAAAATAACACAAGTAAACGTGTTGGGTAAATGGCCAAAAGAAAAAGAAATAAAGCCTAAATTAAATGGATTGGGTGAGGTTAAGAGATAATATATCCATGACCAACTCTAAATATAGACCTTTGCCTAAACACAAATTAACGAAACCTATATTTGCCAACCAAAACCTAATTTGTGCCCAACTCTAAATGTGAACCTTAGGCTAAACTCAAATTAATGCCAAAAACTCAAAATTTTTAACCAAAACCTAATTAACTTATTTTGAGCCCATGCATTGAATGGGTTTAGTTGCTAGTTATGATAAAGCTCAAATGTGGTTCGCATCTTTTCTCCTTTCTCTATGTTGTCATGTTGCCATTGGCCGAAATGCCTTTGTTGGAAAAGTCCCCATGCTTCCCCTTTTCCAATGCCACAAGATCCCCATATCCTAAAATATAGCTCTCAATCCTTAGCACCCAACCATGGACGAAGAGACACTTTCCTTTCGGCTTAGTTTGGAAGGAGTACAAATACAAAAATGTAAAATGTAAAACCCTATATTTTGTATTATTTTATATATATTTGTACTATACATATTTGTATTCATGCTCTTACCAAACTGAGCCTTTAGGACACAACAATGATCAAAGTATTAGTATCGGGTGTTGCATTGGACAAGTCAGATATGAATATAGATATGGATACGCTTTGGTAACGCATGGATACAAACGAAAAATATAGAAACACTTGGATACGTTATGAGAGTGCATACAAATCATATAAATGCATTAATAATACTAAATTAAAAGCTGAATTATCTATAAAGTATAAACACATGAGAAATGCATACTTCAATAGGTTATATGAAGAGAAGCATTGTAATAAACAATATCGAGACTCGAACATTCAAACATCATACAATAATTATCACTCTTTCAATTTTTGTAATTATAATTTATAATTTTTATTAAATTTTGTGAACATTTATTAATGTAATATTTTTATATAAATAACAACTCTTTTTTAAATAATAAACATATTTTTAACATATAATGCTTTTGCTTTACATTAATTGTAAAATAAAACATATAAATCATTTAAGGTAGATAAATAAATTATTTATACTTTTTAGTTTTTATTATTTCTTGGGAAAAATAAATCTTAAATTATTTGCTTCAGTTTTTATAATTATACTTTTCTATTTTCCATTAATTTTGTTGGGAAAATTTATTTATTTAGTAATTTTATATGGTAATTCTATTTTTTTTCAAATAATAACTATGTTTTCATTTTTTAACATATAATTATGTGTAAATTAAAATATATAGATCATCTAAGGTAGATGAAATATATTTTTTTATAATTTCTAGTTTTTATTAAATGCTTTGGAAAAGTTAAATCTTAAATTATTTATTTAAGTTTTTACAATTATATTTTAATCTTTTATTAAAAATAAAAAATAATCCAAATATAGTCAATATACAATTTTATCAAACTAGACATGGATATACCTCCATATCGACACGTATGAGACTATATCTACCGATACAACACAATACAACCCGATACAGAAATGTATCGTACTATACACACAACTCATGAAATACGTATCCAATCATAATGTGTCCCATATCCACCATGGATACAGCAGGGCATGTCATATCAATACATTAATCCTTGGGACACAACTTGAACCTTAGCTTCATTAGTTGCACCCCAACACTTCCACAAACTACACCTTCATCTGTTTGGATGCGTTCAACAATCTTAGTTAGCTTTACCGAATCTTGCGTTTCTTTCTCCACTAGAGCAGGACGACCCCATCGGGAACCACCACATTTCTTACGGTGAAGAGCGATGATGGAGATTACATACCTTGGCATGCATTTTAGAGGGTAGGAGATTAGGATTACCTTGGTAACCACGAGAACATTTGAGAAGTAGACAATTTCCATTACTGAAACCAAACAAGGAACTGTGATAGTGCCATATTGATATATATTTACAGCTAGGTTTTGCCATCGACACCGTTGATGGTATCGCCATTATTGCCCACCAGAATAGGAGCTGAAGAAACTGAACAACCAAAGCCATAGTTACCAAACTGTGCTCTTTTATTTAATTGTCTCGTTTTTTGCTTTAATCAAGTTTTTTTTTATTTTTATTTATTTATGGGTAAATTTTTTAAGATTTAGTTAATTGACTAACTATGTCCCTACTGTTTGACTACTATCTAACACTATCCCTATTATTTTTGACAATTGATTAACACTATCCTTACAGTCAGCATCCATTAATATTTCATTAAAACTTGTACACACCTAACATATAATTTTTTAAAAATCCAATTTTATCCTTCATCCATTTTCATCTTCACCGTCTGTCTTCCTTTCAACAGTGGCAAGCTGAACTGTTGTGTTCTGTTTCAAACCAAACTCTTGTCTTCCTTTCAACATCTCTGTACACACGATTGGGGTGTTGCAGAAAAAACACGGCAAATCGAATTGATGTGTTCTGTTGTTATTGTTTTTCACTGGTTCTGATTTTAGTTTATTTTTTCTATTTCCGTGATAAATACCTTAAAAAGAACACAGGATTACAGTTTCAGGGTCAAATTCGACAACTCTAGGTAAAAGAAAAAACCTTATAAAAAGGATTTTTTTTTTTTTTTTGTACCTTTCATTTCTTTACTGAGAAGCCATTCCCTTTGGATGTGAACCTACGTTTTTTAAGAAGTCAAAACACCAGCTCCCCTGTTATCAAAACAGAAGAACTCGAACCTTAGAAGGCTGAGGAAGAGAAAGAACTGACTAGCTTGACGGTGATAGGACAAAGATTTTGAGAGAGAGGAGGAGGGAAGAGATAACAGAGGAGACACTGGTGAAGGATTGGGCAGTGATGACGATTTGAGGAAGATGAAGAACTGGAGGAACTTTCAATTTGACGTAAGGGCAAAATAGACATTTCAGTCCTTCCATCAATCTTTTAATGGCAATGACAATTTTTCAAAACAGCAAGGGTAGTGTTAGACAATAGTCAAACAGTAGAGGTATACTTATTCAATTAGCTAAACTATAAGGGTAGTTCAAGAAATTTACCCTTTAGTTATTAGGCAAAGCAAAGTATAAGCATCAATGACTTGAAAAGTCCCTAAATACAATTTGTATTTTTTTGCTTGAAAAAATTAATAGGGGTAAAATAATTTATCCTCTCCATCCACCAAAAAAGTAAGGGTTCATAAGTCCCTTTATCCCCAAAAGTAAGGGGAGATTTAAGGGCAGATAAAAATTTATGGCCTTTTTAGAAGACACTTGGGTGGTTTAAGGGATTTACCCTAAATATGTTTCCTCCATATAATATAAATATAAATATATGTATGGAGTCTGAATCTATTCCTCACACCAAGTTCACAGCATGTCTAATCGCACATTGGGAACATCTCCCATACTTGTATGTTATTATTCATAGAAGATGTTCCGAATACATCATGGGATGTGGCTGTGAGAATGGTGTGGAAAGCCATCTGTGAAGAGCAAATCCCAATTCACATGCATAAACCCTTTTATAATTATATTTACTTTTTGCACATGTGAGAGAGAGGATTTATTAGTCTTACGGAAATTTTTAAGAGGGTGTTTGGCATGGCTGTGTTTCTATTTTTCAGTGTTTATATTTGAATTTTTGCAGTAGATTTCTGGAGGTTGAAATGTTTTGACACATGATACAATGCATAATAATTTATTGTTGTTTTAAATACACAATGCCATTAGGCTCCACTAGGCACCACATAGGACACCCAAAGTGGAAACACCCCTCTATTAGGAGAAATAATTTTGTGAAGCTTCCTCCAACACCTCTATGCACCTAATTCTATGCAAATGGCAATAGAAGAACTTGATTTTGTCCAATCAAATAGGATTTCTAGAAGGCAAAGCCAAAACATCTATGCGGTGCCTAACTGGGCACCAAGCACAATTGCAATGGAAACACAACTCAGCCATTCCTAACACTGCCTAGTTGATTAAAAAATATTAAAAAAAGAAAAGAAACAAGGCTTTTAAAATCATACCGGACAGGGAACCGTTCTGGGTCCAGTTTCCAGTTCGAATGGTTTGACTATCTGGTTCAAACGGACGATGGCCCATTGACAAAAAAATTTAAAAAAAAAGGCGAAAAATCATTGTTCAAGTCGACAGTTTAACGGTTTGATCACCTGGATCAACGATTTGTTAATTAAATCAACAGTTTTTGGCCAAAAAAATGGTTTTGAGGTAAAATGAAACCAGCCAAATAACCGATTCCCAATTTTTCCAGTCTAACCACCTGTTCCTGTCCGGTTTTGAAAACACAGAAAAAACCCTTCCCGTATCATAGAAGTTTCCCTATCACTAACATTGAATTAAATGGAAGCCAATAGAGAAAAAAGAAGTTGGATCACATACAATGAAATGTATAAATTATTGTACTAAAAAACTAAAAGTAATATACATTGATGACAGTCCAAAACAAATTAAGTGATAAAAGGTTGAAAGGAATGTTTGTGCCAGTAGTGAATTGGGTAGGAGTGATAAATGGAAGAAAATATTCCCATTTATTGATTCCTTTCGAAGTACTAATTTCCTGCTTGAATGAAATTTCCTAGTTGGCTTAAAAAAAAAAGGCAAAAAAGGAAAGCCATGTTTTGTCAGTCATTTTCTTTTAATTGTTCTAGAATATGTATTTTGAGAAATACAAATGGTTTCTATAATTTGTGATAAAATAGTCAATTCTCAAATGATTTTTCTTTTTAATTTAATGTTTTACTTCTGTATAAATTTAAAAAATACTTAAAATCTCTTTTAAATTGTCAGTGGGTAGGCATCAGATGATATCAAATATAAACCTTGGAACCAAATTCATTTCTCTAAATTTTACTAGATTTCAGGAAATATTTTTGTCAAATATTCAGAAATTATGGAAAGTTAATTTAAACAAATAATTAATGCACTTTCTTTTTGAAAACTAAGGATATATGATTTTGTTATCATGCCGTTTGATTGCTCATTGGTTTACCATTTTATGAATGGCAATGGTTAGGGCCTCTAAATGTCTTCATTTTTTTTTTTAGTTTTTACCATTTTATCTTCACTTGCACATGTGAATGGCATGTGCTCTTGCAGTAGTAATGAATAGAGTGTAAACTGACATAAAAACCATGAACAATGCTCTAAATGCAGAATGCAAACTCACAATTAATATTAGAACAAGTGGACAGTTATCTTAAGAGCAGTTTTCACTAGATGTCAAATCTCATTTACTTGGCAATGTGACAACTAGTTTGTTGGTAAGGTCTTTGGCTGGTTATAGTGGAGACTTGGGATGAATTGGTGGGGTCCCCAACCCCCTCCCCCCGCAAAAAAAAAAAGACTTTTTATTAACAAAACTATCATATATTTAGTTATATAGTAAGTGGAAGCTGTGTTAAAAACGTAGTAAAATGGATCATTGTCCCCCTCCGCCCCTTCGAAACTTGAACTGAAATGTCAAGGATCACTCTACTGTTCCTCCAACTCCCAAATAAAAAAAAAAGAAAAAGAAAATTGTTTATTTTTTCTTTTACAAAGATATGTAATACATCCAAACCTTTTTGCCCTAATTCTCTTGAAATCCTACCTCTTAAACTCCCCATTTCATTTTCTTGTTTAACCCCTCAAGAAAAAAGAAAAGAAAATTTCTGAATCCACCACTGGTCCAGTCTAATTCAAATTAGATGAATGTGATAGCCATGTAGTAGGCTGTGGAACCAATAGCAACAACCTGCACCTCTCATAAATGCTAAGTGAAAAATTGAGTGATTGTAGGACATATACATTTAAGGGATATTATCAAAATTTTATCATGACTTTTAGTATTTCTCTTAAAGTTACAATGACTTTTAAAACCTCCAAACGAACCCCTATCTTTTTTTCTTAAAAAAAACAAAGTATCTATACAAGAAATAATCATGATGAACCCGTATTAGTGAATTTAAGAGAAATGCGAAAAGATCATAGTGAATTTTAGATAATATTCTTACATTTAATGACTATTGTGAGATGTTATCATTAGTTCCACAGTACCATATACCCATTATTACTTTTGGCTAATTATCTCCTTTTATGTAGCGGCATAATAATAATAATAAAAAAAAAGAATATCTCATACTTGACTTTTACAGTAAGGCATACGCTAACCAACGAATATTAATTAAAATACACGGGTGGGGACCGTTGGGTGTCACTAATTAGTGTACATTCATTCAGGCCTAAGGGACCATTTGATGATAGATGAAGTTGCTGAACCGAAAAACTTTATTACTTTGTCAATTGGTGGATATATATACTAAACGATACAATAATCTTATTCATATAAGGAAAAACAATAAGACCAGCCATTTCAGATATTATCTGGATTGTACAATGTTTTTATTCAAAAAGCAATACTTCCATATCAGAGCGAGTTGCAATTATTCTTTGTAATTCATTAGAGAGCTCAAAAACCTGCTACAGCTAGCATCTTGGTCGCCAACGCCAACTTCGTGAAAAGTTTCATGCTAGGTGTCGAGCCTTAACCAGAAATAAAACTTGACAAGGAAATGAACTAGGTACAATAAAACCGCCTCCGGTCGATTATAATTATTGCCGTCAAGTCGTCAACGATCTTCGAATTTTATTGATTATAATTTGCATTCGATTAATCACCGAATTACATGATTTAACTTAATCTGATTCAATTAAATCCAAATTTGATTATTATATAATGCAAAATTTTTAAATTACTCTTATAATTTAATTAATTCACTAACTATCCTCTTATTGTTTATATATTGTTTTAAATGTCCTTAAGTTTTTTTTGATAATTGACTAATTACGCCCCTATTGTTAGGAGGGTTCGGTCACGATCCGTCACAATCCGCTCGCATGCCACACCATGTAATTGTTTTATTTTGAGAAAATGGCAATACTATCGTTTTCGTTACAGGTATTGATTTGTCCTTCAATTCTACCACCTTTCTCTTCTCCCTTCCCTTCCTGCTTTGGCAATAACGTCTGAAGCTGTCACTTGCTCACCCAGCCAATTACGTTTACTTAATAAAGCTTCTCCTGATCGGCGATAGTAATAAGAAATTCGCCCCTTCCCTCTTTGAAACACATTTTATTTCAATTTTTTTCGTCTTTTTTTTTTTTTACTTTTTCGGATTGTGATTTTGATTTGGAATTCTAAGATCTTCTGGCATCAATGGTGAGAGTTCTACAACTGTTATCCTATTATTTTCATTTCATGCTAGTTCATCTATGCGGATCAAAGAGTCCAAACAGTGGATCTTCCAATTGTAGCACCAATGGCCTTCTTGCTTACGGTACTGGCAACAACGTCACCATTGTTGACTCCCGGACCATGAAACTTGTCTCTGTCCTCCCTATGCCAGCTTCTTCTACCTCGCCTGTGCGATTAGAAGTAAACAGGACAAACAGAGGAGAGAAAGAATGTGCAGTGAGATGTAAACAAAGAGAGAAGAGAGAGAATGTGTGATTAGATGTAAACAAGACAAACAGAGAGAAAAGAGAGATGGGGGAAAGAGAATGTTTCTACAGCAAAGGTTGATGATCTTATTGTTGTTATGTATTCGATATATATACATTGAGAGTTGTGATTGTACATGATTACTAGGAGTTTGATTTATACAAGAATAGCTACAAGTTCGGGCTTATCTAGAATTACAGTCCTATCTTATCTAGGATTTACATAGTTTAAGTCTTATCTTCACAATAACGAGAGTCCACTTGGACTGGTGCACTAACATGCCCCCTCAAACTCAGCGACAAGGGAACAACGTTGAATTTGCTACGTAATTCTAGAAATCGAGTTCGATGGAGCCCTTTGGTGGGGATGGCAACCAACTGATCTGTAGAAGAAAGATGTCGAACTACCAATGCTCCACTAGTGACCCGATCCCTAATGAAGTGATAATCCACCTCCATATGTTTTGTACGGTCATGATAAATTGGATTTGCAACAAGATATGTTGCTCAAACATTATTGCACCAAAGCACGGGTGGGGAGGAAATAGGTATGTGTAATTCTTTTAGCAGAGATGTGAGCCAGATGGCTTCGGCTGTAAGATCAACGAGAGCACGGAATTCAACATTTGTGCTGTAGCGAGCAATAGTGGCTTGTTTATGAGCCCTCCAACTAATTAAATTTTTGCCAAGAAAACAGCCATTCCTCTAGTTGATTTTCAGTCATCTGGACAACTGGTCCAATCAGCACCATAGTACCCATGAATGGATAGGTTACTGGTGGAAGTGAAAAATAGAGAGTGATCAATTGAGCTTTTTAAATAACGAAGAATGTATTTAACAAAACTCCAATGAATACCAGTGGTCTGTTGAAGGAATTGACATGCTTTGTTCACACTGAATGCAATATCTGGCTTGGTGATGGTGACATACTATAGAGAGCCGACAATGCTACAATACTCAGAGGGATCTTCGAGAGGCTGCCCTTCATACTTGGAAGGGAAAGAATGTGTAGGGAGAGGTGTAGCAATTGGTTTTGAATCTGCAAGATGACACCTATGAAGAATGTCAAGCATGTATTTGCACTGTGAGAGTTGCAGTCCTGAGGAGGTGGAGTGAACCTCTATGCCAAGAAAGTGATGGAGTGTCCCAAGATATTTGATCGCAAAAGAGGAGGCAAGGTGATTTATGACTAATGAGAGAGTGTATTCATCATTTCCAATGAGCAACAAGTCATCAACATAAACAAGCAAATATATGAGAATGCCATCATGACTATAAATAAAGAGAGAAGAATCAGAGTTAGAGGCCATAAAACCAAACTCAACCAGTTTGGAGCTTAACTTAGAGAACCAAGCACGGGATGCTTGTTTCAAATCATAAAGAGCCTTCTACAACATACAAACATGAGATGGGTATTGCAAATCCTCAAAGCCTTGATGTTGGTGCATATAAACAGTTTCATGTAAATCACTATGCAAGAAAGCATTGTTGACATCAAATTGTCGAATCCACCAGCCCCTATTTAGAGCAATTCCAATAATAGTTCTGATAATGGCTGATTTTACAACCGGGCTAAAGGTATCCCCGACATTAATGCTAGGTTGTTGAGAGAACCCCTGAGCGACCAACCTTGCTTTGTAACATTGAATGGAGCCATCAGAATTTTTCTTAATTTGAAAAACCCACTTGGAGCAAATAACATTCATATGGAACTCATATGGTACGAGAGTCCAAGTATCGTTTGCCATGAGGGCATCAAACTCCTCACACATAGCTTTGTGCCACTCAACTTGTTTATTCACTAGAGAAAAATAGCTTGGTCGAGTAGGTAATGTAGAATAATGTGCTAGTAAAGCCTCTGATAATGGATGTTGTGTAGATGCATGAGACTGAGATCTTGTAGTCATAGAGTAAGACCGAACCAATGGAGGTGTCGATTGGGCATCTCCCATGATGAAATACATCGATCTCACCCTAGGCTCAAGGGAGGGAGTGGGTGAGTTTGGTGGAAGAGGGTTGTCTAGCAATGGTTCTAGTAAAGAAGAAACTAGAGAAGAAGGATTGGGTGCAGGGTGGCAAATAGAGGGAGCAGAAATGTAAGTGCCTTGGGAAATAAGGGAGCCTGAGAGGTGATGAAAATGCACTAGTAGCAAACAGGAATACCGTTTCATGAAAAACAATATCCCGACTAATGAGAACACGACCCATGAGTGGATTTAAACATCAAAATCCTTTACGAGCTTGGTTGTATCCAATAAAGATATGAAGAGAGGACTAGTACGTGAACTTTTGTTTATTAAATGGGCATAGACATGGATAACAGTTACAACCGAAAATTTTCAAGATGGAATAGTCGGGTCATTGTTTGAACAAGAGTTGATACAGTGAAGAGCCATGTAGATCAGGTGTAGGCATGCGGTTGATGAGAAAAGCAGTTGTTTGGACGGCTTCATCCCAGTATGACAAAGGCATAGAGGAATGAGAAAGTAAGGCCAATGCAGTTTCAGTAAGATGCCTATGTTTGCATTCCAAAGCACCATTCTGGGCATGAGCACGAGGACAAGAGACAGGATGATGAATCCCATTTTGTTTCAAATAATTATCAATGGAGCGAAATTCGCACCCCCCCCCCCAATTAGATTGAAATTGTTTTATCATGCAAAAGAACAAGTTTTCAACCAAAGTTTTAAAGCGCAAGAATGTTTACAAAGCATCAGATTTGTGAGCTATAGGAAACACCCAACAATATTTACTATAATCATCAAGAAACATAATATAATAACGAAAACCATTATGTGAAGCTATAGGGGTAGGAACCCAAATATTAGGGTAAACTAATTCTAGGGGAGATGATGAACAATGATGAAAACTAGTGTATGGTAGGCGATAACTTTTTGAAATAAGACAATGATGACAAATAGTAGAAGAAGTTGTAGCTGAAGAACCAATAGTAGAAAGAACTTGTTGAACAATTTTGAATGTTGGGCGACCTAGTTGATAGTGCCAGGAATCATAGGAGGCAATAGTGTGAGATAAAGCAGTGGGAGATGGTGCTTCCGGTGGAAAAAGTTCATAGAGACCATTACTATGCCTGAGGAGGCTCCCCGAGGATTGATCCTTCACCAAGAAAAATGAAGGATGAAATTCAAAATAACAGTTATTATCTTTAGCAAACTTACTGATTGGTAGAAGGTTTTTGGTAATATTAGGAACATGAAGAACATTGATAAGATGAAAGAGCCTATTATTGATAGAGAAAGAAGAATCACCGATATGAGAAATAGCCAAACCTATACCATTACCAATACGAATTTGATCAGCCTTAGTATATTCAAATTTGCTCTACAGGTTGTTCAAATCGGCTATGACATGATGAGAGGTTCCAAAGTCCAGATACCATGCTGAATCGGTGGAGGATTGAGAGTTACTTGCTTGAAAAGCATGAGCTGAGATAGATGGTTGTTCACCAGTGAAGAAAACATCAAAGCGATGATAACACTATAGAGCATTGTGATAGAGCTTATTGCCGAGTTGGCATTGTACTGCATTTGGATTGCTATTTTGGTTAATGTATTGGAAGAAATTATTGTTGATGGAATGTTGGTTGAGGATCTTTTTTGTCGCCATTGGCTCTGATACCATGTGTGATTAGAAGTAAATAGGACAAACGAAGGAGAGAGAGAATGTGCGATGAGATGTAAACAAGCGAGAAGAGAGAGAGAATGTGCAGTTAGATGTAAACAAGACAAACAGAGAGAAGAGAGAGATGAGGAAGATAATGTTTCTATAGTAAAGGTTGATGATCTTATTGTTGTCATGTATATATACATTGAGAGTTGTAATTGTACATGATTACTAGGAGTTTGATTTATACAAGAATAGCTACCAATTTTGGCTTATCTAGAATTACAGTCCTGTCTTATCTGGGATTTACATAGTTTAAGTCTTATATTCAGCAATGAGAATCCTCTTGGACTGGTGCACTAACATCCCTTATCACTCTCACCCCTTTCGTCACCTCCGTTCATTAGACCTTGCATCTCCTTAGTTGCGACCTCCTCACCCAAGAACCTTCCAATTCTCACCTCCTTATTGTTGTCGATGACTGCCAAGGTCGTATTATTGGGTATCCCTCCAAGGGCATCTTGTTGGAGAGGAAGAATGTAGCTCGGTTAAAGTAGTTGGGGGAGACTTTAGCCGAGAAGAAGTTGTTGCATAGGAAACACTTTAGCCCCATTCATCAAATCTTAATCATCGTCGTTGTTGTTGTTGCCATCATGGACTTGAAGAAATCTCATCAGATATGGCAACTGAAAAGATTTGTAGGTGTTCAAGTAGAGTGAGTTTCTAAAACAAATCCCATCAGATTTGCTCGTGTTTTCCCCTTTTTCTTTAAGCTCGTGTAGGCACAACATTTTCTCAGTCTGCAAAGCGAGAATGGCGGCAAGTAGGGGTGGATTCGAGCCAAGTTGAGTCGAATATCTAGCTATTCAAGCTCGGCTCGCTCATAAACTATTAGGCTCGAGCTCAAATTGAATTAGAGACTTCGGCTCGAGCTCGACTCGAGTAAAAAACTCGAAAGTTCGACCTTGGCTCGGCTCAAGCTCGGCTACCTTTGATTGTAGGTCTTCCTTAGTTGCTGAAGTGCCATGCTGAGGTCTCCCTCAGTTGTCGAGGTGCCAAGTCGAGGTCTCCCTTAACTACTGAAGTGCTGAGCTGAGGTTTTCTTAGCAGTTGAGGTGCTGAGTTAAGGTCACCCTTAGTTGCCAAGGTGCCGAGCTAAGGTCACCCTTAGTGGCCAAGGTTCCGAGCCGAGGTCTCACTTAGTAATCAAGGTGACATAGGCTTACAAGCCTCACGAGCCAAGCTTTATTAAGCTCGAGCTTGGCTCAATTAGCAAACGAGCCTATATATTAGGCTTGAGTTCAGCTCGAAGCTCAGTTTAGACCAAACTGAGCTCGAACAGCTCGTGAGTAGTTCAAGTTTCTTCAACCTGGATTTCGTCCTCAGTCAACTGGTATTCAAGCCATGACAATTTGGGGCGTCGCTACAACCACTAGAGCTCTTTGGCATATCCAACCATTTGATTGGTTGAGAAGATGTTTTTTGGAGAAATTTGAGTAAAAAAAACTCACGCAGACCTTTCTTTACTCAGAAACTCTTTGTTATGTTTCTCTCTCTCTCTCTCTCTATATATATATATATTTTTTTTTTTTTTCTTTTC
This sequence comes from Nelumbo lutea, assembly GCF_056320005.1. Taxonomy (NCBI): domain Eukaryota; kingdom Viridiplantae; phylum Streptophyta; class Magnoliopsida; order Proteales; family Nelumbonaceae; genus Nelumbo; species Nelumbo lutea. The sequence goes on from NC_142691.1 coordinate 15,635,655, forward strand.
TTTGGGTTTTAAGTTGTTACTCTGATCCTCTCTTCTTTCTCTATGGAACACGTCCACGAGCCGCTGTATATGGAAATACAACGCCTCCCTTTAATTCTTCTCCTGCATTCAACACGATCCTTTTCATTTTAGGCATTTTTGTGCATTGGGTTTGAAGATGCATAGTTAGCTTCTTCATATCATCCACACTTTGAAGACAAGCGTCAAAGTCTAGACTGTTACATTCCACTTCCCTGGTGGGAAGTTGTTGATGCTACCAGCAAAGAACTATCTAGTGGCTAGGAGGAAGATTGAAAGAGGAAAGTAGTTTTTGCAAATTTTGATCATTGGGTTTTATTTTGAAAATTTGAGAAACAGTTAAGGGTAAGTTTAACATTTTATTTTTTTGTTAGCACTTGACAAAGGAGAACTTGGGGGTACTTTAAGACAATATATAAATATTAAGGGTAGAACTAGTCAATTAGCAAAACCATAAAGGTAGTTTAATAAATTTGTCCAATTATATATTATAAATATGCAATTTATATTATATTGAATATATAATAAATTTAATATTTAATATTTATATTATTTTATTAGTTAAAAAGTAGTTATCTTATTTAATTTTTATTTATTTCAAAAAATGACTTAGAGATGGATTAAATTCGAACCCAATCTAGCCCAATGGGATTCGAATTCGATCTGAGTTCTTCAAAATCCAATAATCAGATTGCATCAATTTTCATTAATAGGATTTAGATTCGGATTTTGCTGAATCCGATTCGAATCCAATCCATTTAAAAGTCCTAATTAGGATCATAACCGTCATTAACCACCCTAGCATGCCCTAGATCGCCTCTCCTCTAGTGTCCGATCACGTGGAGACGAAGAGGGAAGGTTACAACTCAAAACTTGCAAGCACGTAATTGCCACACCACTTATTTCGCTTAACACGTTGGTTATATTGCCAATCAGCTACAAAGCACGTCCAGATCATCGAAGGCACGTCACGTTAACGTTAACGGGCTCCATAACCTTTTTTTTTTTGTAATTTTGTTCCCTTTTCTGATTGGATTTTTCTTAATTTTGAAATAAAAATACAGACCCGTTAGCTGACGTGTTTGTTTCTGATTGGTTATACAGTAAAATTTTCAGCAAAATAAGTGCAGCAGATGCGAACCGGACCAATTGACTAACATCCAGGAAAAGGCGGGTAATAAGCAAGACACAGAGCAAGTCAGCAGGGTTGCAGCTTGCAGCAGCACGGACAGCTTAGCTGAGTCGTCTTTAGTCTTCCCATCGTAGCCCAACTGGATCTCCCACCTTTCTCTCCTCCCTTCCCTTCCTGCTCCGGCAATAATGTCCGTCGCCGTCACTCGCCCGCCTCAGGACACATGTGGCTACATGCTCCCAGGCCCACCCAGCCGAAACAACGGTGGATCTGCCGACTGTAGCACCAGCGGCCTTCTTGCTTACGGCGCCGGCAGCAGCGTCGCCATCGTCGACTCCCGGACCATGCAACTTGTCTCTGTTCTCCCTATGCCTGCTCCTTCTACCTCCCCTATTGCCCTCGCCCCCTTCGTCACCTCCGTCCACTGGACCCCGCAACCCCTCCGCCGCGACCTCCTCACCCAGGAACCTTCCAATTCTCACCTCCTCATCGCCGTCGGTGACCGACAAGGCCGTATTGCTATCTGGGACTTCCGTCTCCGGCAGGTCCTCGTCTGGATGGAATTCGATCCTCCTTCATCGTTTTCTTCTTCCGATAAATCTAAACTCGGAATTCAGGATATCTGTTGGATTCGTGCCAAAGCTGACTCTTGGATTCTCGCCTCCATTAGTGGTCTCTCTCTTCTTTCTCTATGGAACACGTCTACCGGCCGCTGTATATGGAAATACGACGCCTCCCCTGAATTCTTCTCCTGCATTCAGCGCGATCCTTTTGATTTTAGGCATTTCTGTGCGTTGGGTCTGAAGGGATTTCTTCTATCTGTTATGGTCCATGGAGATGAGGAGGGCGACATAGTAATTAAGGAACTTAAGGTCCCGACTGCTACTGACTTCAGTGAATTGCACAAGGTTGAAAAAGATGGGGGTGCTAATTCGACAACAACTTCTCCTGCGCTTGCAGTGTTTCCTCTATTTCGCGTGAGGTTCTCGTTTTCACCGCATTGGAGGCACATTTTGTTTGTTAGTTTCCCCAAAGAGTTGATAGTATTTGATTTGCAGTACGAGACTTCTTTATCATCTGCTGCTCTGCCCCGCAAATGCGGCAAGTTTCTTGATGTCTTGCCGGATCCAGACAATGATTGGCTTTACTGTGCTCACTTTGATGGGAAGCTCAGCACCTGGAGGCGGAAAGAGTGAGTGCCCACGCTTGGACATACATTGTCTTGTTTGTTTCCCATTTCAGAATACCAATTACTATAAATGATTTTGCTTCTGATTGAATTATTCTTGTAACTATGAAGTAAGAAGGTTAACTATATTCCCTTATCATCCGACCTTCCCCAATGCTTCCATTCTATAACTTAGGCCGTTTTCTTGTTTGTATGTGGCAAGTCTTGTGATATTGTTCTTCCATTTGAATGGTGTTTCACTTCTAAGTTGAGATATGCAAACTCAAATGTAAGGAAATCTATTTAATAAATATTTAGAACTGATAAACTAAAGATAGGCTGAATGCAAAGTTAGAACAATGGAGAGATGCTCTCAAATCAAAAGGTTGTAAGTTGACCACCAAAATAAAAAGGTTGTACATCTGACTAAAATAGAATACATGTATTGCAATTCCGGTGAAAATACTAGTAACAGTGGTTTTGCTATTAAGGTTGGTGATCAGGGAATACCTTGAAGCTCAAACTAACTACTCTGTAATTTGGGTCAATCATCCATAATGGGAGAGAGAGAATAAAGAGGATGTTGCCCATAGAATCAGAGCAGGGTGGTTGGAGTGGAGAGATGCATCCATGTTCAGTGTGACTAACACATACCACCAAGACTAAAATGAATGAATGCTGAGATGAGGATGAATGGTGTGTACCATGGGGCAGAGTGCTGAGCGATCAAGGACCAATTCAATTATGCTTTGTTCCTATTATGTCTGGTTGGCATGAATCCTGTTTAACTATTCTACTTTATTTTTCAAAAAATTAGTGTAGCTGGAATGAGGATGTTGAGATGGATGAGTGGCAAGACTATAGGAGTAGCTCCACTTATTGGCAAAATGAGGAAAAGTTGACTGAGTTGGTTTGATCATGTCATGTCTATAGACAACTAATGATTGCACCAATCTAAGAAACTTGCTCATGAGGGAAGCTGTGTGTTAGAATTCAGGTCTGCCTTAGAGTTTGGCCTGACTGAGTTCAGTTATGTAGAAGAAGAGAGAATTCTGGTTCGAACTGAAAGAATCAACATGTCCTCTCCCATTCGGCCAGTAAGAATTTTTATTAATATTAAAACATAACTGAAAAGACCTATGTGCCCTTACTTAAGTTAAGAGCACATATTTCAACACAACATTACAGATCAGCAACATCAATCAAGGTATAAAGACAGAAATACCCCTACGCTAACACTCCCCCTCAAGCTGGTGAGTATATATCATATACTCCCAGCTTGTTACATATGTAGTCCACTCTTCCCCGACTCAAACATTTTGTAAATAAGTCAGCCCATTGATTTCTTGTATTAACATGTGTAGTGTCTAGCTCTCCATTCAGCACCTTCTCCCTCACAAAGTGACAGTCAACCTCAATATGCTTGGTTCTTTCATGAAACATTGGATTCGAGGAGATATGAACTGCGGCCTGATTATCACAGTAGAGCTTCATTGGAGTGTTAATGTTGTACCCTACTTCCTGTAGAAGGTTCCTTAGCCACACTAACTCACAAGCAGTGTGCGCCATAACCCTATATTCTGCCTCTGCACTGCTTCTTGCCACAACCGTCTGCTTCTTACTTTTCCATGTCACCAGGTTACCTCCCAAAAACGTGCAATATCCTGTAGTAGACCGCCTATCAGACATAGAACCGGCCCAATCAGCATCAGAATACCCTTCTATTTCAAGTTTTCCCCCACTCTTGTATATCAGACCACGACCCGGGGCCCCTTTTAGATACTTCACAATTCTCAGAACCGCATTCCAGTGAGGAGTCAGAGGTTTTTGCATGAACTGGCTTACCACACTAACTGCAATGAGATGTCTGGTCTGGTAATGGTTAGGTAGTTCAGTTTGCCCACAAGTCGTCGGTATCTGCCAGGGTCTTCAAACACTTCACCCATATCACTGCTTAGCTTGGTATTTGTGTCCATGGGTGTTTCAGCTGGTTTGGCACCCAACAAGCCTGTTTCATCTAGCAAGTCAAGCACATACTTCCTCTGGCACAGATTAATCCCATACTTGGATCTCGCTACCTCTATCCCCAAGAAGTATTTTAGTTTACCCAGATCCTTTGTCTGAAAGTGATCCTGCAGATAAGTCTTCAGCCTATCAATACCGATGTTATCATTCCCAGTAATAATAATATCATCTACATACACCACCAACAGTATTTTTCCTCCCGAAGAGTCATGACTAAATACAGAATGGTCAACCTTGCATTGTTTCATGCCAAACTTCTTTACCACCTCACTGAACCTACCAAACCATGCTCGAGGAGACTGTTTAAGCCCATATATAGCCTTCCTTAGTCAGCACACCTTACCATCCTCCCCCTGAGCAACAAACCTTGGAGGTTTCTCCATGTAGACCTTCTCGAGTAAGTCACCATGCAAAAAGGCATTATTGATATCAAGCTGATATAGTGGCCACTCATACATGGCTGCAAGAGAGATCACAACACGAACTGACCTGATCTTAGCAACCGGTGAGAAGGTCTCTGTGTAGTCAATGCCAAAGGTTTGGGAGTACCATTTTGCAACTAATCGCGCTTTCAGGCGTTCAACATTACCATCAGGCAGGTACTTAACCGTATAAACCCACTTACAACCAACAGCTTGCTTCCCAGGAGGAAGAGCAGCGAGGTCCCAAGTATGATTATGATGAAGGGCTGAGAGTTCTTCTTCCATGGCACGGCACCACCCTGGAGAGGCAATGGCTTCCTGGATATCTCTAGGAACAATAACTGATGATAACAAGGTAACAAACTGGCGATGGGAAGCGGAAAGGTGAATAAGAGAAACATAATTAGAAATGGGATGAAGGGTGCAAGTACGTTTACCTTTCCGCAAAGTAATGGGTAGATCAATCTCAGATGCCAAGTGGGGTTCTGGTGCCGGATCCGTCGACGGAGATGTAGCTGGAGGAGTAGTAGCCGGTGCACGTGGGCGATGTGTATACACGTGACGAATAGGTGGGTGTTCAACAGGTGGTGGCACTGGAGGCAAGGATTCGGTCACAACTGGAACAAACTGAGGATCGACAGCGGGAAGTGGAAGGGGAGGAGGTGATGAGAAGGAAGAAGCATCACCAGACCCCAAAAAGAATGAAGTAGACTCAAAGAAATTGACATCAGCACACACAAAGGACCGTCGAGAACCAGGATGGTAACACCTATACCCTTTCTGGGTCCGAGAATAGCCAAGGAAGATGCACTTGAGAGAACGGGCATCAAACTTGTCGTTCCCAGGACCTAGATGATGGACAAAACAGACACACCCAAAAACTCTCGGCGTAAGAGGGAACGGAGACAAAGAGGGAAACAAGACCTGAAACGGAGACTGACCATCAAGGATGAACGTGGGCATCCGATTAATCAGAAAACAAGAGGTAAGCACTGCATCACTCCAAAAAGGTTTGGGAACATGCATGCGATGCATTAGGGATCTTGCTGTTTCAAGGAGATGGCGATTCTTTCTCTCAGCCACCTCGTTTTGTTGTGGGGTGTAGGTACACGAGGTCTGATGTATAATGCCGTGTTGGTCCAGGTATTCCTGAAATGATGAGGATAAATATTCGCGGCCATTATCAAAACGAAAAATTTTGATATGGGTACCAAATTGGTTACGAATTTTAGCATAAAATTTTTGGAAAATGGTAAGCAATTCACTTCTTTCTTTCATTAAATAGAGCCACGTCATCCTTGAAAAATCATCCACAAAAATGACAAAATATCTGTATCCATTATATGACATTACTTTATAAGGACCCCAAACATCTGAATGAACTAAAGAAAAAGGACTCGACACACGGTTATCAACCCTAGAACTAAAGGGAACACGATGGTGTTTCCCAAACTGACACGACTCACAATCCAAAACGGAAAGCTGACTCAAGGACGGAACCAAGGACTTCAAGACTTTGAGCGACGGATGACCAAATCGGCAGTGCCACTGGAGAGGAGAAAGAGATGACTGGAGAGCTGTTGAAGTTCTACCACCACCACCGTCAAGATAATACAATCCACCTGCTTCATGCCCTCCACCAATCTTCATCCCCGTCTTGAGATCCTGAAAGACACACATAGAAGGATAAAAGGTAATGGAGCAGTTAAGTGATTTGGTCAGCTTACTAACAGACATAAGGTTAAAAGGCAATTTAGGAACATACAAAACTGATGAGAGGGATATAGGATCTAGGTCAACATTACCAACACCACAAATTGAGGATGTGGAACCATTAGCAAGGGTGACAGATTGTGATGTTGAGCAATGAGACAAGGAGGAAAACACACCTGGAGTTCCAGTCATGTGATCGGAGGCTCCAGAGTCAATGATCCAGGGATTGGGTGTAGATGCCAGACAAGCCATACTTGAGTGAGCAAAAGTTGCCATGTTCTGTTGTGATTGGATAAACCTCTCATATTCATCACGTGGAACACTCACCATCTCCTTCATGGGACCATCTGTGGATGTAGGAGGCAACTGGTCAGATGAATGATTCTCCTGTTTAAATCTGGAACTTGAGTCACCAGTCGCGGCATGATTGGCCCAGGTTGAGGGAGGACCATGTAAATCATAACAATAGTTGATGGTATGTCCATCCATACCACAATGAGTGCACTTTCTCGAACTTGAGCTACGTCCTCTACCACGGGCTCCCCCTGAATCTCTACTCCCAGTACGACCACCACCACGATTATAAGTAGACCCACCATTGCCACTTCGGCCATATGCAGAACCACTACCAACACCACGGCTAGACTGAGCTCCCTGAGCTCCACCTCTACCACCACGGCCTCTCGATGCAGCAAAGGCCGATCTATCTGAGATATTAGAGTTCTCAGTAGATCCGATAGAAATCCTCCGAAGTCGAGCAAATACCTCTTCCACGGACGGAAGAGCTAATCCCCCTAATATCTGAGTCCGTACTGGTTCATATTCAAACTTTAGTCCCACCAAAAATCTAGTCACATCAAGCTGCTCTCTCTGTTGTTGCTGAATCTTGACATCAAAAGTGAGAGGATGATAGACATTCAACTCATTACGTATGTTCCTCATGTTGGCATAGTACTCCTCAAGACTCTGATTGCCCTGTTGTAGATTAAAGTACTCTTGATAAAGCTGATAAACTCTGGTTGTATTGTCCTGCCCCGAATACAATTTTTTCGCATGGTCCCACACGTCTTTGGCAGTATCAAGGAACATGAAGTTCACACTAATCCTGGGTTCCATACTGTTCCACAACCATGTGATGATCTGAGCGTCCTCTTGCTCCCAATCTTCATACTCGTGAGAGTCAGAGGAAGGTTTCTCCTCTCTGATATGTTTTACCTTTTTCTTTGCCTTTAGAAAGACTTCAACGGATTTAGCCCAAGGCACATAATTCTCTCCATTTAACTTAATGGAGGTCATCTGAACATTCAGGTAGTCTGTAGGCACCATCACACTAGGTTTATAATCATAACTGTCTCCCATTATGTTATCACCAATACTGCACACTTGCTGAATTCTATTATCACTAAGATCTGCACACTACACACCACTAGGTCACACCTGTCACACTGATTGCAGCAACTGGAATGTGTGCTCTTTACACCACAAACCCTGCTCCTACAACTACCTGAAATCTCACCACTATATGATCATATCTCTTCCTTCAACATGCGCAAAGAAACTAGCATAAACCCTAGCACTGACTGGCCGAAACACTAGCAAATGATCTGAAACACGCCTCCTATTTAATCCATAAATCAGAACTGAAATCTCTTACCTTATCGCTGAAGTAACACCCATGCGAGCAGGAGAGCAGTCCACACACAACAGCCGTTTCACACACAACAGCCACACACAGTTCGGCCCTCTATTTCCTCCTCTACTAGGAGAGGGTGATCTCAGAAATCACAGCAACCGACCACATACGACCTGATTGGAGGCATAGAGACCCCCAAGGGAAGAGGGCGATCACTCCTTTTCAGCTTTTTCCCTAGATAGGGTGCGTAGAGAATGAACCCTAGGCAAGCAGAAATTTAGGCAGATTTAACCTGCTCTGATACCATGTTAGAATTCAGGTCTGCCTTAGAGTTTGGCCTGACTGAGTTCAGTTATGTAGAAGAAGAGAGAATTCTGGTTCGAACTGAAAGAGTCAACATGTCCTCTCCCATTCGGCCAGTAAGAATTTATATTAATATTAAAACATAACTGAAAAGACCTATGTGCCCTTACTTAAGTTAAGAACACATATTTCAACACAACATTACAGATCAGCAACATCAATCAAGGTATAAAGACAGAAATACCCCTACGCTAACACTGTGGATATCATTGATATTGCTAAATATCAACAGTCGCCTTTTAACCATGACATGTCATGTCCCAAAATTTGGTTGGCTACATGAATTCTGTCATAGCATGATGTTGACATGCAGCCAACCAGATATAATAGTGAAACATGACATGACATGACATGACCAACTCATTAAGTGACCTCTTTGGTTGTCTATAGGCAGCTTGTCTTTTATCCATGACATGACATGTCATGTCTGTAGAAACTTTCTCATGAGGGAGCTTTTGCTAAATATTGTTGATATTGCAAACCATGGTTCAGAGAAGATAAGTTGGTCAATTTTCAGTTTTTTTTTTGATTGGAAACAATAACTTCATTAATATAACTTAATAATAACTTTCCAGATTTAAGTACAGCTGTCAACCCCTAAGTAGGTGTTGAGCCCCCAGTAATCTCTTACAAAACTGCCCAGAACATTCTCTTCCTCACAGCCCTTGTTTAGCCAATGTGTCAGCTAAACCATTAGCTGATCTCCTTGTCCCTTTGAAGCATGCACGATCTCCCTTGTTATGTTGAGGATTTCATTTATGGGCTGCCTATAAATCCAGGCTCACAACTTACTAGATTGCAGCCACTCAATCAACAATTTAGAGTCTCCCTCTATCTTACACCTTGAAGCAAGGCCATCACCTCCGCTCTCAATGAGTCCCCCACTCCTATTGGTCCTGAAAACAAAGTCACAATTCTGCCATTTTCATCTCTGAATACTCATCCTATACCTGAAGGGCCCGGGTTATCTTTAGAACTCCCATCGAAGTTCAATTTCACTCTTTGTTGTGTTGGTGGGGACCACAATTCCTGCACAATAGGTTTCATGGAAGTTGTAGATGCCACCACTTCCCAATTCCTATAAATGTCTTCAACTGAGAATTCTTTAAACAAATCCAAAGTTTTCAACCATTGAATAGTCATAATAATTATCCTTTCTACAATTGCCTCTTTGGATTTCTCCACTCCTTTAAAGATTCTATTGTTCCTTTCTTCCCAAACTGACCGTAAGATAGCTGCTCTTGTGGCTTTCCACATTAATCTTGCATGTCTCTTCGGTTGCCTGAAAAAGCTTGGGTCAAAAAGGCTTGCCACATTTGGGGGAGGTGTCCACCTACAACCAAAGATAGAAGAGAACTAGGCCCAAATAAAGCACACAAATGAATAAGAAATTAATAGGTGTGTGATCGTCTCACCAGATTCCAAGAATAGGCTACAAACATGGGGTGATAGGCATACATTTGGCCTTTTTCTTCGCAACATATCTAGAGTATTGATTTTTTGGAGAACCACCTCCCAACAAAAAGCCCGAATTTTTGGGGGTACAGGCTGGCACCAAATCTCCTTTGAAGGAAAGCTCCTTATAGGGTTTGATGATTGAACGAGGACAAAAAAAAGAGGAACAAGTGAACATGCCAGATGGGGAAGGTTTCCAAATTCTACTGTCCAAACAAGATTGATCCAGGTAGGTTAACCCTAGAAGGTTAATTAATTCATCCACCATTGCCATTTCCAACTCCCTTAGACCTCTCCTCAAACCCAAGTCCCAAGAGTTATCAGTAAAAGCTGAAGAGATCACTTTTCTTTTATTTTCAGAAAGTGAATAAATAAAAGGGAACCTTTCATTAAGGGGAATGTCTCCAACCCAAGCATCTTCCCAAAACAATATTGATCAAAAAACAAACAAAAAAAAAACTGAAGAGATCACTTTTCTTTTATTTTCAGAAAGTGAATAAATAAAAGGGAACCTTTCATTAAGGGGAATGTCTCCAACCCAAGCATCTTCCCAAAACAACACTTTATTTCCTGCACAAGTATCAAATTTGATGTAAGGAAGGAATGAAGGTAAAATACCATGAACAACTTTCTAGGGAGAGCATCGGGAAGCCCTGGGTCGACTCTTGCATCCCAACCATTGTCTGCCAATCCATGAATGCTAATAATCACTCTATGCCAAAGTCTGTCCTGTTCCAATGGCAATCTCCATAACCATTTCCACAATAATGCTGTGTTTCTTAGCCTAATATTTCCTATTCCTAGGCCCCCTTCATCTTTACTTCTAGAAACCACCTCCCACTTCACTATGTGGTCTTTTGGTGTCTCCTGGATCCCAAAGGAAGTTCCTCATAATCTTCTCTAGCTGGTTTGCCACTTTCACCGGTATCCTAAAGGTAGATAGGAAGTACACTGGTAAGTTAGCCAAAGTTGACTTTATTAGGGTTATCCTACCTCCCAAAGAAATGTAGTTTCTCTTCCAAGTCGCAGGTCTCTTCGTAAATCTCTCAATCGTTGGATACCAGAAACTATCCATATTAGGATTTCTTCCCAAAGGTAGTCCCAAATATTGTAATGGCTAATCCCCTACTTCACACCCCAATAGTCCAGCTAGTCGAATCACCTCTTCACTCCCTAAATTTACTCCTGCCACACAACTCTTGCCCCAATTAATCTTAAGGTTGGAGATCCTCTCAAATTTATAGACTATCCTTTTTAGGTTCATGAGTTCTTCTGTTTTCCCTTCACAAAACAAAATAATATCATCTGCAAATTGTAGGTGTGTAACCACCACTTCATCCCTTCCAACTCTCCAACCTCTAACCATGTTGTTGGCATCTGCCCTTATGATCAACTCACTCAACACATCAGTTACCAGAGTAAAAAGGAAGGGAGATAAAGGATCTCCTTGTTTTAGGCCCCTTTTGGTAGGAAAAAAATCTCTTTCTACTCCATTTACCAGAATTGAAAAATGACATGAAGAAATGCACCCGTCACCCATTTACACCATCTCTCTTTGAAACCTCTACTCTTAAGAATTTCCAACAGAAACTCCCAATCCATCATGTCATAAGCTTTCTCTAAGTCCAACTTGCAAAGTAGTCCCTTTTGCTTTTTCCTTCTTCTAAACTCTACACATTCATTGGCAATAAGAATTTGATCCATTATTTGTCTCCCAAACACAAAAGCCCCTTGATTTGGAGAAATCATCGAGGGAAGAACATATTTTATTCTTAGGGCTAAAATCTTGGAAATGATTTTGTGCATGCTTCCTATTAGACTTATGGGCCTAAAATCCTTCTGTTGGATTGCATCCACTTTCTTTGGTATCAAAGTGATGAAGGTTTCATTTGCACCTGAGTTAAATTTGCCCCTCTCGTAGAGCTCATCAAACACCTCCATCAAGTCACTCTCAATTATTTCCCAACAATCTTGATAGAAAGCCATCGTAAAATCATCAGGTCTTGGGGCTTTAGATCTTTCCATCGAGAAGACTGCATTTTTCACTTCCCGAACCTCAAATTTCCTTTCCAAGGAATCCAACAACTCTCTATTCCCAACCCTCCAGTCTAGGCCCTCTAAGTTTTCTCTTGACCTCCTTGGACCCTCATAGAGTGTTTTGAAGTGATTCACAAAGCTTGGGCTATGTCCTTATCTCTTGTCAATACTTGCCCATTCCATTCCAATTTCAACACTGAGTTTTTCCTCTTTCTACCATTTGCCAACATATGGAAAAAACTGGTATTGCCATCCCCTTCCCTGTACCATTGACATCTAGATTTTTGTCTCCAAGTAACCTCCTCTTTTCTTAGAATGTCTTCCAGATCCTTCTTTAACCCCCATCTCTCTTTCCTCTCTTCTGAACTCAAACTTCTCTTAGCTTCCTCACCATCTAGCTCCTCTATTCTACTGAGAATTTCCTGTTTTCTTTCTTCAGTCTTTCCAAAACTCTCTTTATTCCACAACTTAATTCTTGCCTTCAGCAATTGCAATTTCTTATAGAATCTATAACCCTTCCATCCGAAATCCACTTGATCTTTCTTCCACCACTCCTTCACCTTTGGCAAGAATTCAGGGTGCAGAAGCCACATATTCTCAAATCTAAAAGGGCAGGGGCCACCCCCTAATCTCTCTTGGGTCAAACTTATTGGGCAATGGTCTGAAACAGGTCTTGGCAGTGCTGTAACTACTAATCCCTGCCAATCCACTTCCTAATCAGTTGTGAATAGGAATCTGTCTAACTTACAACAAGTGGGAACCTCTTGAAAATTTGACCAAGTATAATTTTCCCTCTGAATAGGTAAATCCTGCAACTCAAAGGTCTCTATGAAGAGGTTAAACTTCCTCATACTCGTTGTAACCCGGTGATTTGGGTTGTTTGATTCACTTAAAAATCTTATGACATTGAAATCTCCTCCCAAACACCAGGGGCCCTCCCATAGACCTCTCACTGCTGCTAACTCCTCCAAAGTCCCTCCCTTTCCTTATAAGAGGTGGGTCCATATACATTAGTTAAAACCCATTCCCAGTCATCCATCCTCCTCTTCAACTTAATGAACACTGAATACTTCCCAATTAACTACTCAGTACACTCCATCTCAGCATTTTTCCACAAAGTTATAATTCCCCTTGAAGCTCCCCAAGATTGTGCGTATGCCCAACTTATGTCTCTCACTGACCAAATATTTCTTACTCAATTCCTATCTAACTCAGACAACTTAGATTCTTGAATCAACATAATATCTGGTTTTTCTCTTCTCAACAGATCCCTAATCACTCCTCTTTTTCTTGAGCTTCCTAACCCTCTTATTACATTCCAGCTTATCAATTTCGTGGAGACCGTGACAAAATACCCCTTAACCAAACAAACCACTCACCGCTTCTTCTTTTCCTTTTTTCAAACACCCCCTTTATCATAATCCATCTAACATTTTAGCTTTTCCCCCTCATTTCTCTGCTTTTTTACACCAGCTCCTTTAGACCTAGGCTCCTCTAGCTTCTCTTTCCCCTCTTTCTTTCTATTTGGACCTTTTTTCTTTGTTTTCCCCATTTGTTTTTTTTTGAACCAGCTTCTGCATTTAATCTACCATCACCCTTTACTTCCTCTTCAACAATAGGATTAGGAGTGTTACCCTCCTCATCCCTTTCAATCTGTTCAGCCATCTCTTTTCCTCCATCTGAATTCTAAACAGTTCCATAATCATCTCCCAAATTCTATCCCCGATTTCCATGTCTACAGTTTCTGAAAATAAATCTCCAATCACCTCTGTTCCCTGCATTTGATCATTTTGATTGGCAGACTGCAAGGTTGGGTTAGTCTCCCCTGTAGGCACAACATACACAGGACTGGAAGAAACATTAGTAGCAACAAAAATCGGGTTCAAAAGAGACTTTTGTAAACAGGTAGGATTTACCGGAGGATTCGGCGACCCTTTAACCCCAATATTTGGGCTAAAGTCAGAGGTGTTACCTTCAGAATCACCCTCTAGATAGTTAGCCGTGGGAACAGGGCAGTTTATAGCTCTACTAAGAGTTTCTGGGTTGACTTTACAGCCCCTACTAATATCCTGTATTTGGTCTTGTTCTGAACATAGATCTCCGCTATTTTTTGTCTTAGATTTTACTTCCCCCGAGGTGGTGCCTAATCTTCCTTCCCCTTTGTTGGACTGGACTGAGAGTCTAGGAAGTGTAGTAGAGAGATTGTCATCAAACAATAGTTTCAAGCCTTCTTCCACTTCTTCCCCAAGTCGAGAGTGGCACTTACTTTGAATACTTCCAAGGCTAAAACCTTCAGAATTCTCTCCTTCCATACTGTCCTTTAAAGATCCACCCTGAATCTAATGTTTCATCTCTGTTCTTTGTTCTATTGTACCTTGGGTTCAGCTTCTCTAGACTAGTAGAGTAGGAAACCAGTCTCGGCACCCAAGAAAGCCCCAAACTAGAGCTTCTCATCGAGCCTGCAGCTGGAGAATTGTGTTTGGAGGAAGAAATCGCCACCGCAACTTCAGTTTGGGACGATGATACACCCAAACAATGGTTCCCCAAAATTCGACCTCTTGTTATAGTCACGTGATCACTTAAGTGATCACATGACTTCCTTTTTAATGGGCCAGGCCTAATCAGCCCAGCAGCGCCCCATTATCTACTAAAGTCACGTGTCTATTTAGTTTTTCTCGTGACTGGGCCAAACCATTTGAAGGCCCACCAGGAGTTACTTCTCTCCATTTGTCCCCCCACCCCTGGTCCTTTGTTTGAATTTGAACCTGTCACGCCTCCACCTCCTTTTGATTTCATTAAAGCCTGACCGAAGGTTTTGCACCTGCCCGTTGAAATTCCGACCTGCTGCTTCGAATTACCACACTGAGAGGTAGCTTGATTTACACCTTTCAATTCTCAGTCTTTTCAGTTTCCTTATTCATGAAACTTCCTAATTTTCTCTGTTCTCCTCTCTTTCCAAGGTTTCCTCGAGACCAGATTTTGGCCACGCCAGCTTCATCTTCTCCAGTCCTTCCTTCCTTCCTTCCTTCCACCATTGAGCTTCCACAGAGGAGGCTATCCAGGCTTTGAACATTTGACCATCTGAGGAAACATCTACAGAATGTGGGATGAGTTCTGGCTTTGCTCCATTCACCTCTATATGCACAGCTCGGAGATCTGAGGCATCCACAGTTGAGAGTTCCCCACCAGACAACTTTGCAATTCTGTTAAAAACCTCATCCGACCATAGATGATAAGGCAGCCCCAGATTTCTCATCTCAATGCTTTCTGTTGGGTTTACAGTTTTCTCATTACAACTTGGGGACCATCTTCCTACCACTGCCATTCCTTGCTTTGTTACTGCCGACACAGCTTCAAAGTCTGGCCAGGGATTTTCACAGAAAATCACAGCCTTCTGCCCATCAATAGGAATAATCTGCAGCATTTCTGATACCTTCAAAATTTGTTGAATCTCTTCACCCAGGGTTTTCCAATCTGTAACACCCTTACTCATGGATAATACTAATTTGTTCTCCCATTCTGTTTTGGCTTTATTGATCCACATTCTCATTGACCCTAATCTTTAATCAATCTGAACATCCTTATCTGTATTGGTTCCCTTATTTTGTGTTTCCTTCCAGTCTGTTAATTCCATCTTCTCTTCAAGATTCTTCTGACCCTCTTCCTTTCTGATTGGAGAACTTCGTCTTTCGTATACTAACACCAGAAAATCCTGCATTGCTTGTATTAGTTTTTCCCAACTCGATCTCCCTTCAGGGAAGCAAGTGAACTGTTTCATACCATCTCCATAATATTCGTATATACCCACAAATCTTCCCTTTTTGTTTTCTCTTCTTCCAGCAGCATACCTTCTTCCTTCTTCCACAAGACTACACTTCCATTCTATTGTTCTCAAAGTTCTCTTCGCTCCCTCCAGGAATCCCTGAAGCCAGGATATTGCTTTCTCTTCTAGAATCAGCGAAGCTTTCCACTACCTTCAGGGCAACTCCTCTTCTTGTCCAAACTTCTTCCAAGACAAACTTTTTTGCCTCAATCTTCAGAACTCTTCTCCATCTCCTTACTGGTGCAAACTCCATCCTTATGCTTCACTATTAGGGGAACTGTACTCAGATCCATTCAGCCCCTTGCTTTCAAGATTTGCATAATCCCCTCTTTTGAAAACATGGTCCCATCAATTTCCCTGAAATCATGTCTATATTTCCAAGGGAGTGAATTGATTTTCTTGGTCCATGAAATGGCTAATTGTGAATCTCCTTCAACTTTCAATTCCCTAACTCCAAGCTGTACTGCAAATGTTATTCCTTGTAAGAGCCAATATTTCAGCATGAACCAAGTCTCCAAAGCCAATTGGTCCTGAAAACAAGGTCACTACCACTCCTCAGTTGTATCTAAATACTCCCCCTATGCCTGCTCTTCCTGGATTGCCCAACGAGCTAATTTTCAGTTTTCATTAGCTTTGTTTTTTTGCAGGGCTCTCTAACCTATGGAAAAGCGTGGTTACATGTTAAGTACAGCCAGAATTTTAACTTTTTTTTTGTTTTTTTTTTTGTTTCCATATAACCTTTTATCTTTGTAGATCTTCTTCTAAAGACATTGCATCACTTTCATGGTGCTTGCTTAAAATACATGGTTTTTTAAATCTCAAAGGTGAATATATGCAGCATTGCAACTCTATTTCTGAGAAACTATTTTGGTATTTAATAACTAGAGTACCTGTTCTATATGTTGTATAGAATTCTAATGATAATATTTAAATGAGGTTGCATTTTTCCTAAATTGGAGATATAGTATGATTAATTTATTCTTTTGTGCATCCTTTTTCCTTTTAAAAAACATATTGAGGCACTGGCATATTTTTAATGTCTTTTCCTTCCCTGGACTCAGGGTATACTTATTTGCTTCTTGTTGCAGGGGAGAACAGGCATATACAATGTGTGTGGTGGAAGAACTAATGCCCTCAATTGGCACATCGGTTCCTTCTCCCATTGTTCTTGCTGTCGTTCGCTGTCAATCAGTGTCAACACTACAAAATGTTGTTGAGCTCTATTCTAATTCACCTCACACTTCACCTTTTCGGGATTATGACACCCATTTAGATCGTTGTAGCAAGTCTATTCTCAATTTTATGGCACATTTGTTATCCATCACTGATGATGGGAAAATATGGAACTGGCTTCTGACTGCTGAAGGGGCTAGAGATGCTCAGAAGCCTATCATGAATCCAGGGCTTAATGATGCTGGTGAAGTGAGAGTTGAAGAAATACATACTAACAGACTAGATACTTCCATCCATGAACCTGTATCAGATGCAAATAAGGAATCAGAGTCTGCACAAAGTAGTTCTGGTCACATGTGCAACTCAACTCATACCCTTGGAGATTTGTCTTTTAAGGTTGGTAAAGAAACTCTTTTCTAGTTCAGTTTTGCGTCTTACTTCCATGTCTTTCTCTTTTGGTATTTAAGGGGGAATGAGTAGAAATATCTAACATGTGTAACATGAACATTGTTGAAGCTGATTTTTTTTTGATAAATAAAATTTCATTAAAAGTTCATTATGGGTATAATAAAAACTGTTACAAGCATCCCAATGGGAAGCGTGAGGTGCAGCCTCACCCTTGAAAAGAAAAGAACCATCACAAAATTACAATTGGGCCCAATACAACTGATCCCTAGTTACTCCTTGTTTGGCTAAGCAATCAGCAAATGAGTTCTCCCTTCCCACCCATTGTATGACTAAATTCATATGTTGTTTCTCCCATTTGAATTTCTTCAATTCATTTCTGTAGCACCATATAACTGAATCTGAATCTCTAAGCCAACCCATCACCACCTTAGAGTCCCCCTCTATCACCAAGCACTCCACCCCTATTTCCCTTGCAATCTGTACACCTTGTAGGACTGCATATAGTTCTGCCCTTATAGAGTCTCCAATCCCCATTGCTCCTGAGTAGAGTGTTCTCAGATTCCCATCCTTGTCTCTGATGGTTCCTCTAATTCTAGAAAGTCCCGGATTGCCTCAACTACTCTCATCAAAATTCAGCTTCATGAATCCTTCCATGGGTGGCGTCCAAGTCAATCGTAGCTTAGTCTTTTGCAATGAACTAGAAGCTACTGCAGACAAATTCCTCCACATGTCATCAAAGGAGAAACTTTTAAACAGATCCACCGTTTGTAGCCAATGTATAGTTCTAGCCAAAACACAGTCCATAATTTGCTGCTTATTTCTCTCCTTCTCTTGGAAGATTATGGCATTTCTTTCTTCCCACAATGTCCAAACAACTACTGCTCTAGCACATCTCCACATCATCCTTCCCCTTTTCTTCGGCCAAGTAAATGTAGATGGATCAAACAACAATTTAATCTCCGTTGGCATATTTCACTTGCATCCAAATAAAGAGAAAATCCACTCCCAAATTTCTGCAGTAAAAGAACATGAAACAAATAAGTGAAAACAAGATTCACCATCAGATTTACACATAGTGCACCAATTTGGGGAAATACAGAAACGGCCTTTTCTTTTGCAAATAGTCAAGAGTGTTGATTTTCCCATATCCACTTCCCAATAGAAAGCCTTGATTTTAGGGGAGATCAGCTGAAATCAAACTTCCTTCTAGGGAAACAACAGAGAGGAAGAGGGCTGGCAAAGAGATTTAAAGAAAGAGGCACAAGAGAAGAGACCTTTAGGATTTGTGACCAAACTCTCCTGTCTGGTTTAGAGGATTCAAAGCAAACAATATCCAAACGTGAGAGAAGCTCTGCCAAACAAGAGGCTTCTTCAGCCCTCAGCCCCCTTCGAAACCCAAAATTCCAGTTAAGATTCAAAGGTGAAGTAGCTAGGACCACAAGCAATTCTGCTACCAGTCTTCTTCCCTAATATCAGGTATGACTTGAATTCCGGTAACTCCATAAAATTTTGGGAACAAACCTGGGTGGGGAGCGCCCCTCTAAAGGATCAATTTCCGTCTTTGTATGCTCTTTCTGATCTGAAAAATGAGCCGATCTCGTCTTTCGCCACCTCGTCCTCTTCCACATCTGGGATTGGGTGGAACTTGGGTCTAAGAAGGGATTTGAGGGACTCAAACTTCGACAGTATTTCGAGCCTTATTGCACTTCTTGATAACGTTGTCTTAGACCCCACTAGGGTGGATTCTAGAATTTGGACACCTATCCCCAATGGCATTTTCTTTTGTGCATCGTTCTTCAAAGTCTTAAGTCAGTCCACTAGTCCTACCTTTTCCCCTTTCCCTGGTAGTGAGGTTTGGTGCAGAGCTATACCTCCTAGGGTTGGTAGTTTTTGTTGGGAAGCCTATCTGGAAAGAATCAACACTGGTGATCTACTCCAAAAGAAGAGACCAAATACTTGTTTGTCACCTCGGTGGTGTGTTTTGTGTAAAGCAGATGGGGAGACTGGTTTTCACCTAATGGTGTCTTGCCACTTCGCGAGGTCATTTTGGGATTAGGCTTTCTCCTTATTTGGATGCAGCTGGAATCCCCCATCAGACATGCATGGCCTTTTCTCCCCTTCCTTTTTCAGGTGGCGGTTAAAAAGGGGAAGGACAATGTGGAGAGGACTAAGGGCTGCAGTATGTTGGACACTGTGGGAAGAAAGAAACTCCAGGATATTCTCAGAAATTCAGAGAGGAGCAACAGATTTGAGGGCTATCATACATATTAGGGCGGTACAGTGGCTGAAATCTTTGGAAATATTCACAGATTACACTGTGGATGGCATGTTGAGAAAATGGGGTGAAATTGCAAATTGCACACAGACCAAGTCAGTAATGAGTGTGGCTTGGTCCCCCCCACCTAGTGGATTCTTGAAATTAAACTTTGATGGATGTAGTAGGGGAAACCCGGGACAATCGGGGATCGGGGGTGTTTTTAAGGATGAAAATGGGGTCGTCTCTGCTATGTTCTCAGGCCCAATTGGAGTGGGTGACTCTCTTAGAGCTGAGATCTGTGCAGTTATGGAAGGAATCCGGAAAGCTAAGGAATTGAACATCAAGAAACTCATAATTGAAGGGGATTCAGAGATGGTGATAGGGTGGATGACTAAAGAACAAAATGATTTATGGAAGTATAATAATGAGAAGAGGAAATTCAAGTGGCTGGTGCGGGAGATGGAAGTTAAGACATGTTGGATTAAAAGATCAGCTAATTCCCTAGCTGACGATTTAGCTAAACAAGGGGCAGAAAAGGATTCATTGTTTTGGGCTAAGCTATAACGTTAGTGTCTTTGTCTTTTTCTTTTTTCCTTTCTTGAAGCCCTTTGTGACTCTTGGAAGATAAGTATGTTTGTCTTCCACTTGTAAATTTTATATTGATGAATTAATGAAAGTGTTATTGATAAAAAAAAGGACTACAAAGCTCGAAATCACCTTATTTTTGTGTAAGGAAATGGAGTACAAAGAAGGAAATAGGTTCTTTAGGGACTGGTCGTCAAGCCAAACATCTTCCCAAAAACGGATTAGGTTTCCTGAACAAACATCATACCTGATAAAATTGAGGAACTGAGGAAGCACATTGTGGATTGCTTTCCAAGGTGTTGCCAAAGTAGTCCGATGTGATACACCAACATCCCAGCCGCTCTCCAATGTCCCATGAATACTATCCACTACTTTAGTCCACAAATTTTCCCGCTCCAATGGCCACCTCCATAACCATTTTCCTAGAAGAGTTGTATTTTTCTTTCTCAAATTCCCAAGACCTAGTCCATCCTCTTCCTTACTTTTACACACAGCACTCCAATTGATTACGTGGTCTTTTCTTGTCTCTCCTAGTTCCCAAAGGAAATCCCTCATAATCTTTTCTAACTTCTTTTCTTCCCTTGGAGGGGTCCTAAAAACGGAGAGGAAGTAGATAGGTAAGTTAGCCAAAGTGGATCTTATCAAGGTAATCCTCCCTCCCAAAGAGATGTAACTCTTTTTCCAGGTGGCCAATCTCTTACTACATCTTTCTACAACTGAGATCCAGAATCTACTCTCCTTAGGGTTGGCTCCTAGGGGTGGTCCTAAATAGGTCAAAAGCCAAGGGGTAATTTTACACTCTAAGCACTCCGTGACCAAACTTAAGACACTCTCTTCCATATTAATCCTTGCTACACAACTTTTGTCCAAGTTGATTTTCATATTGGACACCTTTTCGAACCTTTGAACCAGTTCTTTTAGCTTCCTCACACTCCTAGGGTCTCCCCCTTCACAAAAAATTATGATATTGTCTGCAAATTGGAGATGAGACACCAAGACCCTGTTTCTACCCACTCTCCAACCCTTAACTTCATCTTCCCCATCTGCCTTAGAGAGTAGCCTACTAAAAACATCCGCCAGTAGGGTAAATAGAAAAGAGAGAGGGGATCTCCTTGCCTTAAACCTCTACAGGCTGGAAAGAAATCATTCACCACTCCATTAAGAAGGATGGAAAAATGACAAGACCGAACACAACCAAATACCCAATTACACCACCTCTCCCCAAATTCCCTTTGCTGCATTACTTCTAGTAGGAAGTTCCAATCCACCAAGTCATAAGCCTTTTCTAAATCCAACCTGCATACAAATCCTTCCTTCCTAGATCTCTTCATTTCTTCTACACATTCATTAGCTATCAGGATTTGATTCATAATTTGTTTCCCTTGGACGAAGGCTCCTTGGAACTGGCTTATGAGAGGGGAGGATTTCTTTAAGCCTCAAAGACGGGACTTTAGCTAAAATTTTATAGGTACTGGTCACCAGGCTAATGGGTTGGAAATCCTTAGGTTGATTGGCCTCAGATTTAAAGTGAACTTTGATGGGAGCTCTCTTGGTAACCCGGGTGTGGCTGGAATAGAGAAATTCAGAGAGAAGGATATTGGCTATCTTCTCAGGACCAATTGGCTTCAGAAATTCTTTGAAGGCTGAACTGATGGCTTTATTGCAAGGCCTCAGGTTAGCTAAGCAATTGAGATTTAGGATGATTGAGGTGGAAGGAGACTCACAAGTAATCATTGTCCTGGGCTAAATCCAATAGGCATATTCCTTGGTCCCCAAAGTATATTCTAAGAGAAGTGGAAACTATTGCAAAAGAAATAGTGGTTGAATTTAAATGGGCTAGAAGGTGTGCAAACAGTTTAGCTGACTCCCTAGCTAAACAAGGGGCTATGAGGCAAGAACTGTTTTGGGCATCCATGTAATTTGGAATAGCAAAGCGAGTTAAAAAAGTTATACTTATCATTTCTCCATTCCAAATATTTATAAAATCACTTTTCTGCCGATAAAAAAACACATTGTTGAAGCTGATAATATGTGGGTTTCTAGTCTTTTAGCTCTTCATAATTCATTCTTTTAACAACTTGAGTAATAAAGTGGTATTTAATACTTCAATCCATGATCTCCCAAATCATTTTTCACTACTTCAACTCATGAGCTTTAACATAAAGGGAAGTCAATATGAAACTTATTGGTTTGCATTTGGATTGGTGGATTTGCGGGTGCAGAAATAGAATTGGTCTCCCAAAATTATGTGCTTTGCCACAACTTGGAGAACTACAGAATTAGGGATGTCAGTGGTTTGGGTTAAGTGGTAAAACCCACATTTACTTGACCCTATCAGCTTAGGGTTGGGTCATCCTTTATCGGTTTTTTTGGTTGGATTTGGGATGAGGTGAACCCATGCTAAACCCGACCCTATGACATTGCAGCATTGAGATATTTGCATTATACACTTGGTTGAGTATAGGTGTAATATATTTGTATTATACACTTGGGTCAGGTTTGATACCCTCTCTTCATTTAGTCAGTTCAGGTAACGTTCAAGTTGGAGTTACTTTGCATTAGGTCTGAGTTGAGCCAAACCCATACCTGACATCCCTATACAGAATGCATGCCTATCTTTGCAGTTTGATCCGGACATAGACCTAAGGGACCTACTGGGTCCCATCTTTTTTATCAGCTCCAGATCTTTCTCTAAAGTAATGAAGCTAGGATTGACTGTTTTTTGTGTCCAGACCCAGCCTGGGCCTGCATCACCATACTGAAACCAACCCGTTGATGAAGATAGGATTGGTTGTTATTTGTGCCAATCTTATTTGTCAGGTCTAGATCTCTCTTCAAAGTGATGAAGCTAGGATTGGCTGTTATTTGTGCCAAGGGTGATCGTTTCTAGCCCGGCCCAGAAATTTCCAGGCTTGGGCCTAGATTTTGTGTCCAGACTCAGCATGGGCCTGCATCAGGCCCAGAAATTTCTGGGCCAGGCCTGGCCCGCAATATAATACATTTGTCTGTGTGTGTAGACCTCTTCATGGGCTGGGCTTCTTTAGGCTTGGGCTTTGGTCTGGGCCCATTCAAATTTTGGCAAAAGCTAAGCCCAGGTGTATAATATTTTATGTTTGAAGTCATCGGCCGAAAGCCTGGCCCAGCATGGCCCATGATCATCCCTAATTTGTCAGTCCAACATAATGGCTCCTTTGGATGTTGATTATGCAAACAATGCAGAAGCCTCTAGTGCATAACTTGGGCTCTTTCTTGCGAGGCCCAAAGCCTGGCCCAGCATGGCCCATGATCATCCCTAATTTGTCAGTCCAACATAATGGCTCCTTTGGATGTTGATTATGCAAACAATGCAGAAGCCTCTAGTGCATAACTTGGGCTCTTTCTTGCGAGGCCCAAACCTACTATGTGTAATTAACATTTAACTTTCAAGTTTCAACCATCCCCAGCTAGAGCTTTATTTTTTTTTCTCTTTCATATTCCGAAATTTGATCTTTTATGTGTTAATGGCTATGATCACCAGTATAGTGGTGAGGACTGAGTACAGGACTACAAGTTTGATCAAATTTTTGTTTTCATTGATTTTATGGTTATTTTTGGTTTTTGAAACACTCATTTTTTTAAAGTTTTTGTGTTCTTCCTCCTGGTCAAGATTGCATACAAATAGTGATGTTTCTGCACCCTTTTTTCATATCACTTGGTTTTCAACTGGTCCACAAATTTTATCACCATGTTTATACTACTATTTTTAACAGTTTTTGCTGTTTTTGTTGTTGGATGAGGAAATTCTTGTGGTAATGAACTATCTACTGACTTGCAATTCTATATTTTTAAGTTGCTTGTTTCTGTTTTTAATTCACTTGTTACAGATCGACTTAGTTGGCCAGCTTCATCTTCTTTCTTCAACAGTCACAACGCTAGCTGTACCTTCCCCTTCTTTAACAGCTACCTTGGCTCGTAAGTCCAGTATATGTAGCTTCTGTATTCTATTCATCTTATGTTTACGACAGATTTCTGTTAGCCTTTAAATTGAATGATTTTGTGAAGGTGGTGGTAACAATCCTGCTGTAGCTGTATCACTGATCGCTTTAGGAACTCAAAGTGGGGCAATTGAGGTCATTGATGTTTCTGCCAATGCTGTAGCAGCGAGCTTTTCTGTTCATAATAGTACTATTAGAGGATTAAGATGGCTTGGGAATTCTCGGCTTGTTTCATTTTCATATGTCCAGGTATATGCTGTTAAACTAAGACTTCTCCAATCATTTTCTTGATAGCATCAATACTTCCATTCAAGGTTTAAAATGTTGATACCAATGAAAGTGTCAGTCACCTAAATATAGTAAATATGTTGGAAACATCATATGGAAATATTGTAAAAATTATAGACATGGTGCAAACTTTGTGCAATGTGCAAAATATAGAATTCTTTTTTGTGCAATAATAAAAAAATGCATAGGAAGACTATTTTAAATTATGACCTTTGTAGAGAACATTGATGTGGGCCCCACAGCTGTGGTCCCACTCTGTCCATAGGGTCGAATGTATCTAGTCACAGCTGTGGTCGATTTATGATTCTGTTATTCTAGTTGTTATTTACTTTTCAGTTTTATATTGTTGTGTTATGATGTAAACACCAAGGGCAGATTTGTCCTTTCATGTAACTAGCATAACATATAAGTATTAAATTATAGTGGCGGCGGCAGAATATTGAGATTCTGTTCTTCTCCTCAAAACTGTGTTCTACTGCTCTCTCACCACTCTTTCTCCTCCTTTACTTTCTCTTCTCTTCGAACCTGAAGTTTCTTAGTTATCAAGACTGATAGCAGTCTTGAGCAACTACATGGTATCAGAGCCAAGTTAGGGTTTCTCATGTGTGTCTAATACCAGTCGACCACATGAGAATCTCCTAGGACTGGGAGCTGAAAAGGAGTTTGCAGACTGATTCTTGGAGATCGCCAGAAGTGCTAGCAGCTGTTGGAAACTTGTTAGGGTTGCAGATTGTTGGTGGTCAGGAAGGATCAGAGAAGACTAGGGTTCAGGTAACCCTAGAAGGCAGCGAACATTTTTTTCTTGTAAGTTATTTACTTTCTAAAAGAAGTTAGATCAGAGAAGATAGGTTGGACCTATCTGGAGGGGAAGGCTGAACCATCCTAGGGTTTTCCCTCTGCGATTCACTAGGGTTTTACAGCAAACCCTAGGCCGAACTGTCTCAACTGTGTTTCTCTCTACTCTAGGGTTTGAAAGTAATCTTGCGGCAAGTCCTAGGGTTTGACTGAACCTTGAGATTTATATATACATATTCTAGGGTTTCTTATTAGCCCTACTGCAAGTCTATATATACAGTACTGAGTGGATTGTGCAACTGAATTGTTCACTTTAAGGACTCATCCCAAGCATATCAGATCTCTTTTAAGCTGTTTTTCAGAGTCCTAAGGGGTTAGAGCTCTACGGACAGCTACTGTTGTGTTGGCTAGTTGGTTTCAGATCAGAATTATCCCAGTTTTGTGCACATACACTGTGAAGATAGATCAGGCCCGTACTGTTTTTTGATTGTGATTGGTAGTCCAAGTGCTGTTTTGAGATTTGGCAGAAATGGAGTTTAAAAATCAGGTAGAAGGCAGCCTTGGGAACATCAGTTATGGTAATGTTTCTGAGATGGGTGGTCAGATTACAACTGTTAAGTTTGATGGATCAAACTATTTGGAATGGGCCCAATCAGCCATGATGGCTATTGGTGGAAGAGGTAAATTAGGGTACCTCTTGGGAGATATGAAGGAACCTCCCAAGGGAGACCCGCCATATACCAAGTGGATTCAAGAAAACTACTTGGTTATGACATGGCTGTGTAATTCTTTGCAGCCTCATATTAGCCGGAATTATTTGTGGGCAAAGACAGCTAAGGAGATATGGGATGTTATGAAAGAAACTTATTCTCAACCCCATAATGTTTCCAGAGCATATGAATTGAAATGTGAAGTGAAGAATCTTAAAAAAGGAGAGAGATCGGTTTCAGTATATTTCGCTACCTTACAGTCCCTGTGGCGTGAGATTGATCACTTAGAGACTCTTGAGTGGGAGAGATTTTGACTAGAGACAGTGTGACTCTCTCAGGCATACTCATTTATACACAGTGAAGAGACTAGAAGGACGGTTATGATGCAACCTCAGCCCCCCACACCAGCCTTTGTAGCGGTCACACCCAAATCAGGGGGTGATTCAAAGAAGGACAGGAGGAAGGAAGACAAGAAGGATGTGGTATGTGAACATTGTAAGAAGCCCAAACATACAAAAGAGACATGCTGGAAACTGCACCCTCACTTGGTTCTTGCGAAGTTGAGAACCAAGAAGGGCACTGCTCATGTAGCCGTGAACACTAATTCAGCATCCTCATCTGGCACAAAAGGAACATCTTTAGAGACCTTAGCGGCAGTTCGGGCTGCCCTAATACAGTTAGAAAAGGAAGTTGGAAATTCAGCTCAGCCACCGCAGTCTTCATCAGCACCTGCCACATCTGCCTTCGCACATTCAGGTACTCGAGCTTCAGCCTATCATGCCTCAGCTCCTGGTACTACTGAACCTTGTTGGGTAATAGACTCAGGTGCATCTGATCACATGACTAGCTTGCCTTCACTGTTTACTACCTACCATTTGTCTTCTGGTAGGGATAAAGTATCTATTGCTGATGGCTCCCTTGTTCCTATTTCTGGAAAGGGTGACATCAAGTTATCATATACTATCTCCCTGTCATCTGTCTTGCATGTTCCTAAGCTTGATACTAACATTCTTTCAGTCAGTAGTATTACCAAACATATGAACTGCTCAGTAACCTTCTTTCCTGACTAATGTGTTTTTCAGGACTTGGAGACTGTTTTGGAGCAGCTACAGTAGTCCGAACCAGTGAGGAAGGAAGAAGACAAGAGAAAGAGAGAACAGGAGGGTTTAGTCGAACTGATTAGTCTCTCATTCAGTCGACCCCCCTTGTGTTTATTAGGTTCTAATTACACTTACAAAGACTAAACTGCCCTCACTTAAGTGTGGGGCAGAGTACTGTAATAAAACAGCCACATAAGCAAAGTACTTAACTGACATAAGATTACTAAATTACCCTTATTCGGCTCACTCTAACACTCCCCCTCAAGCTGGAGAATATATGTCATATAATCCCAGCTTGTTACATAGATGATTCACTTTCCCTGAGTTTAGAGCTTTTGTAAACAAATCTGCCCATTGATTATTCGAGCCCACATCTTCTGTGTTTATCTCTCCAGCAAGGACCTTCTCCCTCACAAAGTGGCAATCAACCTCTATGTGCTTTGTTCTCTCATGAAATACAGGATTGGATGAGATATGGAGTGCAGCTTGGTTGTCACAATACAGTCTCATAGGTTTATCCATGTGAAACCCAATTTCTTGTAGAAGATTCCTCAACCACACTAACTCACAGGTAGTATGTGCCATGGCCCTATACTCAGCTTCAGCACTACTTCTGGCCACAACCGTCTGCTTTTTACTCTTCCACGTCACAAGATTTCCTCCAAGAAATGTGCAATAGCCCGTAGTAGATCTTCTATCATTCACTGAGCCTGCCCAGTCTGCATCTGTATACCCCACTACTTCAAGTTTTCCTCCTGGTTTATACAATAGTCCACGGCCTGGAGCTCCTTTCAGATACCTCACAATTCTAAGAATTGCATCCCAGTGAGGTATACGAGGGTCCTGCATGAATTGGCTCACCACACTGACTGCAAAGGATATGTCGGGTCTCGTGATAGTTAGATAGTTCAGCTTCCCCACTAGTCGTCTATACCTTCCAAGATCTTCAAATACTTCTCCTGTATCACTGCTCAACTTAACATTTGGTTCCATAGGGGTCTCAGCCGGTTTTACACCTAACAGTCTTGTTTCTTCCAATAGATCAAGAACATATTTTCTTTGGCACAAATTTACACCTTGTTTTGACCTGGCAACCTATATTCCCAAGAAATATTTCAATGTTCCAAGATCTTTTGTTTGGAAATGGTTTTGCAAAAATACCTTTAATTTGCCAATCCCCAATTTATCACTGCCAGTAATGACAATATCATCCACATAGACCACTATCAGAATCTTCCCAGCTTCTGAGTCATAGCTGAACACTGAGTGATCTACCTGGCACTGCTTCATTCTAAAACTCTTCACCACTTCACTGAACTTCCCAAACCAAGCACGCGGCGATTGTTTCAACCCATAAATTGCCTTTTTCAATCTGCATACCTTACCATCCTCCCCCTGAGCAACAAACCCAGGTGGTTGCTCCATATATACCTCCTCCACAAGATCACCATGGAGAAAGGCATTCTTGATATCAAGTTGAAACAGAGGCCAATCATACATAACTGCCAGGGAAATTAGTACACGAACAGAACCAATCTTAGCCACCGGAGAGAATGTCTCCATGTAGTCTACTCCATACAACTGGGAGTAACCTTTAGCAACAAGTCTGGCCTTCAGACGCTCTACACTACCATCTGGCAAGTATTTCACAGTATACACCCATTTACATCCCACAGCATGCTTACCAGGTGGGAGAGTAGTAAGTTCCCACGTTTGAGTATGTTGAAGAGCAGAAAGTTCCTCCTCCATTGCCTGCCGCCAATCAGGTGAACTGAGAGCTTCTTGGACATTGTTAGGTATGGAAATAGAGGATAAAAGGGAAACAAACTGGCGATGTGATGTAGAAAGACGAGATAATGAAACGAAATTGGAAATGGGATGGAGGGTAGAACTGCGTTTACCTTTCCGTAAGGCAATGGGTAGATCAAGGTTTGAGGGTTCAACAATAGGAGCCATGAGAGGATCCGCTGATGAGGTAGAAGCTGGAGGAGGGGCCGGTGCCGTTCGACGTGTATACACTTGCCGGATTGGTGGACGTTCGGTGGTGATCTGCATGGGATGAGGTGATGAGTCTACTCCAACAACAACATCTGGAACTGGATCACTGACAGGGAGAGGAAGAGGAAGTGTGGGTGGAGATGAGGGTGCTTCAGGACTTGAGAAGAAGGGGACTGACTCAAAAAAGGTGACATCAAGACAGACATAGCACTTCCGGGTAATGGGATTATAACACTTGTACCCTTTCTGAGTCCGTGAGTAGCCAAGGAAGACACATTTAATTGAGCGTGCATCTAGCTTGTCTATTCCAGGGCTCAGATTGTGGACAAAGCACACACAACCAAAGACACGAGGAATTAATGGGAATGGAGATAAAGTGGGAAACAAGATAGAGAAGGGGGACCGACCATGAAGAATGAAGGAGGGCATCCGATTAATGAGAAAACATGCAGTGAGTACAGCATCACTCCAAAAACGTTTAGGAACATTCATGTGGTGAAGAATAGACCGAGCAGTTTCAAGAAGCTGACGGTTCTTCCGTTCAGCTACCCCATTTTGTTGAGGGGTGTATGCACATGATGTCTGATGAATAATGCCATGCTGTTCTAAATACTGTTGAAATGAAGTAAGAAAGTATTCACAACCATTATCTGAACGGAGAATGTTGATTGGAACACCAAATTGTGTGCGTATTTCAGCATGGAATTTTTGAAAAATAGAAAACAATTCACTTCTTTCTTTCATTAAGTAAATCCATGTCATTCTTGAACAATCATCAATAAAGGAGACAAAATACTTGTACCCATTATAAGACTCTATTTTGATTGGACCCCAAACATCTGAATGAACCAAAGAAAAAGGACTCAACATACGACTCTCAACTCTTGGACTGAAGGACACACGGCGATGTTTCCCAAACTGACATGACTCATATTGCAAAACTGACAAATGACTCAATGACGGGACCAAAATCTTGAGAGACTTGAGAGATGGATGTCCCAGTCGGCAATGCCATTGTAGAGGAGTAAGCGAAGTCTGAAGAGCAATTGAAGATCCACCACCGTCAAGATAGTATAGTCCACCAGCTTCATGCCCCCCACCAATCTTCTTCCCCGTCTTGAGATCCTGAAAAACACAGGTGGAAGGAAAGAAGGTAACGGAACAGTTAAGAGCTTTGGTTATTTTACTAACAGACATAAGATTGAATGGAAACTTAGGGACATATAAAACAGATGATAAGGGCACAGGAGCCATGTCAATATTACCAACACCATATATGGGAGATGAGGACCCATTGGCAAGTGTAACAGTTTGTGATGTGGAGGTTTCAGAGAGAGAAGAGAACACACCTGGAGTCCCGGTCATATGATCTGAGGCTCCAAAGTCAATAATCCAAGGAGAGGTTTTAGATGACATGCAAGCAATACCTGATTGGGCAAGTGTGGCAGTGGTATGCTGTGAAGTAGTTTGAAGGAACCGTTCATACTCATCACGCGGTACGCTCACCATTTCCCTCCCAGAGGTAGATGTAGATGTGGGATGAGTTCGGTCTGCCGGTTTACTGTCACTGATATCAACCTCACCCGCTACAGCATGATTAGCCCATTTAGAGGGAGGGCCATGTAGATCATAACAGAAATTCACTGTGTGTCCCTCTCTACCACAATGAGTGCATTTCCTTGTAGAGTTATTTTTCCCTCTGCCACGGCCTCCCCCTGAGTCACGACCACCCCGACTAATCATGGAACTGCCACGGCCTCCTCGGGGAGTATGACCTCCCCCTCTTGTACTATATCCAACCCCTCGAGCTGTCACAAGTGCTGATCTATCAGACTGTGTGGAGTTCTCTGTCTGTTCCAAAGAGATTCTACGAAGCTTTGAGAATACTTCCTCAAGTGTAGGAAGAGTAGAGCCTCCCAATATTTGGGCTCTAACTGGTTCATATTCCAACTTCAGCCCCACTAAAAATCTTGTAACATCTAGTTGCTCCCTTTGCTGTTGCTGAACTTTAATATCTGGAGTAAGGGGGTGATAGACATTGAGTTCATTCCTTATATTCTTCATGTTGGCATATTACTCTTCTAGTGTTTTGGTTCCTTGTTGTAAATCAAAATACTCCTGATAAAGCTGATACACTCTTGTTGTGTTATCTTGTCCAGAATATAGCTTCTTAGCATGCTCCCATATATCCTTAGCCGTATCAAGAAACATGAAGTTGGCACTAATTTTAGGTTCCATACTATTCCACAGCCAAGTCATGATTTGAGCATCTTCTTGCTCCCAATCATCAAACCCTGGAGAGTCCTCCGATGGCTTTTCATCTCTTACATGCTTTACTTTCTTCTTTGCCTTGAGAAACACTTCCACTGATTTGGCCCATGGAACATAGTTCTCCCCATTCAGCTTAATTGAGGTCATTTGTACCCCTAGGTAGTCGGAGGAAATTACCACATTAGGTTTCTGATCATTGTAGCCATCTCCTATTGCTGCCATTGTACTTTTTCACAGTTGCCTCTAACCTTACTTCTCAGCTACAAGCTGATTGATGTTGTTCACAGTTTGATACTTCAGCACCTATTGCAGCCCCTAAACACAATAGTGGGAGCACACACTTGTTCTTCTTTACACTACTGCTGACTTCACACACCTACGACCCACATAAGCATCACAAGCACCACAACACAACAGTAGGCCCTCTTACAACCACTCAATAAAAAAAATTGCGCATCACAAGCACCACAACACCGTCAAACTGCTACACCCAGTTCAGATTTGTTTAACACACTTAAGAGGGCATTACACGACCACAAGGAGCTTGGCAAGGTCACTGCATTCCACCTTACACCACTCGGCCACCTACAGCAGCCCTAACACCACTCAACAACTCACAGCAGCCCTACACCATTCGGCTACTGCACACACAGCCCTTTTTAGGGCAACAATGAACCTAGTTCTCTAGGTTCTAATTAGTACTAACTGATTCTTGAAGGGTTCCTACCCAGAAATACCAGCAACACAAGAGGACTAAATAACCAACCTTCCTTTGAGAGTATCAGCCAACCATTCACCGCTGAAATCGCCTTCCTTGATGAAGAAAACTGTGCGCAGCAGAGAGCAACGAACTGTGATGTCTCAGACCTAGGGCGAACCAGCTCTCTCCATTAACCAACTAGAAACGAAGAGGAGGGTGTCACGAACACAGCTGAGATGCTTTGCAAGCGGAAGCAGGTCAGAAACCTTGCTCTGATACCATGTTTTGGAGCAGCTACAGTAGTCCGAACCAGTGAAGAAGGAAGAAGAAGATGAGGAAGAAGACAAGAGAAAGAGAGAACAGGAGGGTTTAGTCGAACTGATTAGTCTCTCATTCAGTCGACCCCCCTTGTGTTTATTAGGTTCTAATTACACTTACAAAGACTAAACTGCCCTCACTTAAGTGTGGGGCAGAGTACTGTAATAAAACAGCCACATAAGCAAAGTACTTAACTGACATAAGATTACTAAATTACCCTTATTTGACTCACTCTAACAGAGACGAAGAAGGTGATTGGGACTGGCTGTGAGACGAATGGGATCTATCTGTTCGGGGAGAGGTTCCATCAGGGAGAGTCAGTTGGGAAGATGTCTTTTGTTTCTCAGAGTGTGAGTTCGGTTATGCTTTGGCATAACCGATTAGGTCATTTGTCTTTTCGGTCTTTACAGAGTCTGTTTCTTGCTTTATTTGAGTCTATTGAGTTGTCTCAATTATAGTGTGAAAGTTGTGAGTTTGCTAAGCATTGTAGAAAGCCTTATTTATTGAGTAATAAAAGGAGTAATAATTCTTTTGATATTGTGCATACTGACGTTTGGGGGCCTTATCATATCCCTACCATGGGTGGGTACAAATATTTCTTGTTATTTGTTGATGATCATACCCGTTTTTCTTGGGTTTATCTCATGCGTTCACGAGATGAGGTACCTTCCCTGACCCAAAATTTTTACCAAATGATCCTAACCCAGTTTAATGCCAAGATCAAAGTTCTCAGATCTGATAACGCAAATGAATACTTTGCTAAATCATTGACATTTTATCTTCTTCATCATGGGGTTATCCACCAGAGCTCTTGCCCTCATACACCTCAGCAGAATGGAGTTGCCGAAAGGAAGAATATGCACATTTTGGAAGTGGCTAGAAGTCTCATGTTTACTTCCAATGTTCCTATCTGCTTTTGGGGTGATGCTATCCTCACGGCGGTATACCTTATTAATCGGGTTCCTTCCAGGGTCCTTGATATGAGATCTCCTTTTTCCCTTCTACGCCCACGTGAGAACTTGTTTTCTATTTCCCTTAAGACATTCGGTTGTACATGCTTTGTTCAACTTCTCGAACCCCACCACTCCAAGTTCGAACCCAAAGCCTCCAAATGCATCTTCCTTGGTTATGCACAAACTCAAAAGGGTTATTGCTGCTATGATCCTGTCTCAGGGAGGAAGTTTGTATCCATGGATGTCACTTTCTTTGAGGGGACACCCTATTATCCTCGGGTTTCCCCTTAGGGGGAGAGAAGTGAGAGTGGGGGTTTGAGTCCTTGTCTTCAGGGGGAGAGCAGTGAGAGTGGGGCAGTTCCTTTACCTATTCCATTGGGTGATGAGAGCTACAATGGTGAGGGTAGTCAGAGGGATCAGGAGTTGAGGGAGAGTTGCAATGGTGAGGGTGGTCAGAGGGATCGGGAGTTGAGGGTCTATCACAAGCGATGTAGGCAGGTTGATCCTGATCATCAGCAGTCCAGGCTAGCTCCAATCTCACCTCCAGCTCTAGGTCCAGGTACTACAGTCCTAGTCATTTCACCTCCTACAGATGATCTTGACCTTCCGATTGCAGTCCGTAAAGGGAAACGACATTGTACCACGTCTACAGTCCACTGTATTTCCCATTTTTTATCCTATGATCGTCTATCTCCTACCAACAAGTCCTACCTTAGCTCCATTTCCAATGTCCCTATTCCAAGAACAGTGCAAGAAGCCTTATCGTCCCGGAATGGAAAGATGCAATGCAAGCTGAGATGGATGCCCCGTTGAAAAACAACACCTGGGAGGTAGTTGATCTGCCCAAAGGAAAGAAACCAGTTGGATGCAGATGGGTATTTACGATGAAGCATAATGTAGATGGATCTATTGAGAGGTATAAAGCTCGGTTAGTTGCGAGGCAGAGATAGGTAAGAAGGTCTGCCAGCTCAACAAGGCTTTGTATGGCTTGAAATAGTCACCTAGGGAGGTAGTTGATCTGCCCAAAGGAAAGAAACCAGTTGGATGCAGATGGGTATTTACGATGAAGCATAATGTAGATGGATCTATTGAGAGGTATAAAGCTCGGTTAGTTGCGAGAGGGTTTACACAGACTTATGGCATAGATTACTTGGAGACCTTTGCACCGGTAGCCAAGATGACCACTATTCGAGTCCTATTATCCCTTGCAGCAAGTCACACTTGGCCTTTAGACCAAATGGACGTGAAAAATGCCTTTCTGAATGGAGATCTGTAGGAAGAAGTTTACATGCATTTGCCTCCTGGATTCTATGATGCAGAGATAGGTAAGAAGGTCTGCCAGCTCAACAAGGCTTTGTATGGCTTGAAATAGTCACCTAGGGGTTCGATAGATTCAGATTAGCCCTTGTGAAGTTTGGTTATGTACAGGCCCAGTCAGATTATACCCTATTCATCAAAAGGGTGGAGTCCTCCTTTACACTACTGGCAGTATATGTTGATGATATTGTGGTCACAGGGAATGATAACCATGAGATTAGTCCCTTAAATAGCTCCTTCATCAAGAATTTGAGGTGAAAGACCTTGGTGTACTCCGGTATTTTTTGGGTATTGAGGTTGCTAGATCCAAATAGGGGATCTTTATCTCTCAGAGGAAATATGTCATAGACTTGTTGGTAGAAACTGGAAAGTTAGGTGTCAAGCCTGTAGATACACCAAATTGAACAGAACCACAGGATTAGTGCCGAGAGTGGGGAGCTTCTTGAAGACAAAGTTATGTTCCAGCATTTGGTAGGAAAGCTCCTATATCTCTGTCTCACTCGGCCAGATATTACTTATGCTGTTAGTGTTGTCAGCCAGTACATGCATTCTCCTAGAACCACACATCTTCTTGCAGCAGAAAGGATCTTAGCCTACTTGAAGAGATGCCCGGGTAGGGGTATATTGTTCAAGAACAACAACCACATGAAGGTGGAGGTCTATACAAATGCTGATTGGGCTGGGAGTGTTGATGACAGAAGGTCTACCTCAGGATATTGTGCTCTTGTGGGAGGAAACCTTGTTTCCTAGAGAAGTAAGAAACAAAGTGTTGTCTTTCGGTCAAGTGCTGAAGCAGAATACAGGTCCATGGCCAACGGAGTGGCTGAAATCCTATGGCTAAGATCTCTACTTGAGGAGTTGGGCATTGAGTATGAGAAGCCCTTGATGCTGTATTGTGATAATCAAGCAGCCATTAATATAGCACATAATCCAGTGCAACATGACAGGATCAAACACATTGATGTGGGGCCCACAGCTGTGGTCCCACTCTATCCGTAGGGTCGAATGTATTTAGTCACAACTGTGGTCGATTTATGATTCTATTATTCTAGTTGTTATTTACTTTTTAGTTTTATATTGTTATGTGTTATGATGTAAACACCAAGGGCAGATGTGTCTTTTCATGTAACTAGCATAACATATAAATATTAAATTAAAGTGGCGGCGGCAGATTATTGAGATTTTGTTCTTCTCCTCAAAACCATGTTCTACTGCTCTCTCACCACTCTTTCTCCTCCACTTTCTCTTCTCTTTGAACCTGAAGTTTCTTAGTGATCAAGACTGATAGTAGTCTTGAACAACTACAACCTTGTTCCAAATCATGATATAGTCAAAACTACATGATCAAGTGAGTTCAAGAAAAATTTAAACTCATAGGAAGTGTAAATGATTCTAATAGTTCAACCAAATAATTTATTATACAATAGAAACTATGATTTAACTTCAAGTTTGAAAAGAATTTTGAGCTGACTCAAAGTGGTAATCATGTCTGTTGGGTGGGCAGTGACACTGCTACAAAACATATCTAAAATATTGTCACCAACTTACATCATAATACTATCTCTAGTATTCCATGTAGCACTGATAGTGTTCATTGATGAACATGTTGATTCCAAGGTTCAAAATATTGATATGCCCGATACGCTAGTAGAGGCGTATCGGGCAGTATCGATATCTTTTTTTTTTATTTTTTATCAAATCTGGTTCAGAGAGGCCGGTTTAAGGTCCGTCCATCCCCTGAGCCGGTCGAAATCCCGAAACATCTCCTGGAGGGGCGTATCGGGAAGCCCCCGATACGATACGTATCGACCGATATGGCCTGATACATATCGAAATTTTGAACCTTGGTTGATTCTAGTAATTTTATGTATTGCCATGTTGGTACCCATGGAAATGGAAATATGCCATGTATTAGAGTTCGGCTTGCCTGTTAGATTGGTAGCAGTCAAGGAAAAGAGAGAAGAGAGAGAGAAAGAGAAAGAGAAAGAGAGAAAGGAGAAGAGTAGAAGAGAGGACAAGGAGGAAAAGGTCTGGTTTGAATGAGAGAAAAGTCAACCGTCCCATTCGGCCGGATCTGTTTTATATTACTAAAAATATTGTGGAAAAGTCACATGTGCCCCTACTTAAGTTAGGGAGATCTAACATAAACTTACACATCAGCACCTAACCATGAGCACAAAGACAAATACCCCTACATACTCAACACTAACACTCCCCCTCAAGCTGGAGAGTATATATCATATAATCCCAGCTTGTTACATATGTAGTCCACTCTACCCCGACTCAATCCTTTAGTAAACAAATCTGCCCACTGGTTCCCTGTGTTGACATATGCAGTGTCTATCACTCCACTCGGCACCTCTCTAACAAAGTGACAGTCAACCTCTATGTGCTTGGTTCTCTCATGAAACACTGGATTAGAGGAAATATTTATTGCAGCCTGATTGTCACAGTAGAGCTTCATCGGAGTATCAACAGTGTATCCCATCTCCTATAGAAGGTTCCTTAGCCACACTAATTCACAAATAGTATGTACCATAGCTCTATATCTGCCTCTGCACTGCTTCTTGCCACAACTGTTTGCTTCTTGCTTTTCCATGTCACCAGATTACCCCCAAGAAAGTGCAATAGCCTGTGGTAGATCTCCTATCAGATACAAAACTGGCCCAATCAGCATCAGTATATTCTTCAATTTCAAGTTTTCCACCACTTCTGTATATCAATTCACGACTAGGAGACCCCTTTAAATACCTTACAATCCTTAGAACCACAACCCAATGTGGAACCAGAGGTTTCTGCATGAACTGACTTACCACACTAACTGTGATCGAAATGTTTGGCTGAGTGATGGTTGGGTAGTTCAGTTTACCTACCAGTTGCCGGTATCTACCAGGGTCTTCAAACACTTCACCCATATCACTGCTCAGCTTAGTGTTTGTTTCCATAGGTGTTTCAGCTATTTTAGCACCTAACAAACCTTTTTCTTTAAGCAAATCAAGAACATATTTCCTCTGACACAAGTTAATACCATGCTTAGACCTTGCTATTTCTATCCCCAAGAAATACTTCAATTTACCAAGGTCCTTTGTCTGAAAATGTTCCTGTAGAAAAGTCTTCAATCTGTCAATGCCCATTTTATCATTTCCGGTAATGACAATATCATCTACATACACCACCAATAGGATCTTCCTGCCTGAGAGTTATGGCTGAAGACTAAATGGTCAACTTGGCACTGTTTCATACCAAACTTCTTTACCACCTCACTAAATCTGCCAAACCATGCTCGAGGAGACTGTTTAAGCCCATAAATGGCCTTCAGTAGTCAGCACACCTTACCATCCTCCCCCTGAGCAACAAACCATGGTGGTTACTCCATATAGACCTCCTCGAGCAGATCATCATGCAAGAAGGCATTCTTGATATCAAACTAATAGAGAGGCTAATCATACATCACAGTAAGAGAAACCACAACACGGACTGAACCAATCTTAGCAACCAGGGAGAAAGTCCCTGTGTAATCAATACCATAGGTTTGGGAATACCCTTTGGCAACCAGTCTAGCTTTCAGCCGCTCTACACTACCATCAGGTAAGTACTTAATCGTATAAACCCACTTACAACCAACAACCTGCTTACCAGGAGAAGAGTGGTGAGTTCCCATGTATGATTATGGGTCAGAGCTGAGAGTTCTTCCATCGCACAACACCATCCTGGAGAGGCAAGGGCTTCCTGAACATCCTTAGGGATAACAACAGAGGATAACAAAGAGATAAACTGGCGATGGGAAGCGAAAAGGTGAGTTAGTGAAACATAATTATAAATAGGATGAAGGGTACAACTACGTTTACCTTTCTGTAAGGCAATGGGAAGATCAAGATCAGATACTGGGTTGGGGCTGGTGTGGGAACAATTGCTGGATCTATCGACGATGATGGAACTAGAGGAGCTGGTACATGTGGGCGATGTGTATACACGTGATGGATTGGTGGTCGTTCAACGGGTGGTGGCACTGGAGGCAAGGACTTGGTCATAGTTGGAACAAGAGGAACATAATCCACAACTGGAAGAGTAAGGGGAGGAGGTGATGAAGAGGAAGAAACATCACCGAACCCCAAGAAAAATGGAGTAGACTCATAGAAGGTAACATCAACACACACAAAGGAACGTCGAGAGCTGGGATGATAACACTTATACTCTTTCTGAGTTCGGGAATAGCCAAGGAAGATGCACTTACTAGATCGTGCATCTAACTTGTCCTTTCCTAGCCCCAGATTATGAACGAAGCAAACGCACCTAAAAATCGAAGGAGAAAGAGAAAA
Organism: Nelumbo lutea; assembly: GCF_056320005.1. Lineage (NCBI taxonomy): Eukaryota > Viridiplantae > Streptophyta > Magnoliopsida > Proteales > Nelumbonaceae > Nelumbo > Nelumbo lutea. The sequence goes on from NC_142691.1 coordinate 15,674,610, forward strand.
CGGAGACAAGGTAGGAAACAATGTGGTGAATGGAGAATGACCATCAAGGATAGATGTGGGCATCCGGTTAATCAAGAAACAAGAAGCACTGCATCGCTCCAAAAAGATTTGGGGACATTCATGTGATGCATGAGGGATCGAACTGTTTTCAAAAGATGACGGTTCTTTCTCTTAGCCACCCCGTTTTGTTGTGGGGTGTAGGTACACGAAGTTTGATGGATAACGCCATGTTGGTCTAGGTATTCTTGAAATGATGAAGAGAAATATTCACAACCATTATCGGAACGGAAAATTTTAATGTGAACACCAAATTGGTTGCGAATCTTAGCATAAAATTTTTGGAAAATGGTAAACAATTCACTCATTTCTTTCATTAAATAGAGCCACATCATCCTTGAATAATCATCAACAAAAATGACAAAATATTTATATCCATTGTATGACATTACTTTATAAGGACCCTAAACATCTGAATGAACCAAAGAAAAAGGACTCGACATACGATTATCAACTCTAGGACAAAAGGGAACACGATGATGTTTACCCAACTGACACGACTCACAATCCAAAATAGAAATATGACTCAATGAAGGAACCAAAGACTTCAAAACTTTCGTGAAGGATGACCAAATCTACAGTGCCACTGGAGAGGAGAAAGAGACGATTGGAGAGCTGTTGACGTACTTCCACCACCATCAAGATAATACAATCCACCAGCTTCATGCCCTCCACCAATCTTCATCCCCTTCATGAGATTCTGAAAAACACACGAAGAGGGGTAAAAGGTAATGGAGCAATTAAGAGACTTGGTCAACTTACTAACTGACATAAGATTAAAAGGAAATTTATGGACATACAAAACTGAGAATAAGGATACAGGGTCCATATTAACATTACCAACACCACAAATGGAAGATGTGGAACCATTAGCAAGGGTAACAGATTGTGATGTTGGGTAATGAGAGAGGGAAGAAAACACACCTGGAATTCCAGTCTTGTGATCGGAGGCTCCAGAATCAATAATCTAGGGATTGGGTGTGGATGCCAAATAAGCCATACATGAGTGTGCGAGAGTGGTCGTGTTCTGCTGAGATGTGGCCTGAACAAACCTCTCATACTCATCATGGGGAACACTCATCATCTCCTTCCTAGTAACATCTGTGGATGTAGAAGGTATCTGATCAGCTGAATGACTCTCCTGTCTGAAGCTACTGTCACTAGACACGGCATGATTGGCCCAAGTTGAGGATGGACCATGCAAGTCATAGCAATAATTAATGGTATGTCCATCCATACTACAGTGTGTACACCTCCTCGGACCCGAACTATGTCCACTGCCACAGGCTCTCCCCGAATCTCAACCTCCAGTACGACCACCACCACAGTTATATGTAGGTCCACTACCACCACTCTGGCCATATGCCGGTCCATTGCTGCCAATACGGCTAGACTGAGCTCTTCGAGCTCCACCTCTAACACCACGACCTCTGGATACCACAAAGGCTGATCTATCAGAAACATTAGGGTTCTCGGTAGATCCAATGGAAATCCTCCTAAGTCGAGCAAATACCTCTTCTAAGGAAGGGAGAGCTGATCCTCCTAGTATTTGAGCCCGCACTGGTTCATACTCAGATTTCAGCCCCACCAAAAATCGAGTCACATCAAGTTGTTCCCTCTGTTGCTGAATTTTGACATCAGAAATGGGGGTGATAAACATTCAATTCATTACTGTAGAGAAGATGGGTCGAATGGCCCATAGGCTATTTATCCTTTCTTATGTTTATGTTCCTTTCTGTAATGGGCCTTATTCTGGACCCATCCTTTCTATGTTATGATCTTTGTAATTTCTTGCCCAACTAAGTGTCTCCTTGTAATTATTCAAATTTAACTTAATAAAATAGTGTTAGGGTGTTAGAGAGAGAGTAAGGTTCGAAACTCTCATACTCTAAACCCTTATTGCCACCATCTCCTTCTTCACCTTCTACTCCATAGAAGAAGTATTTTCTGCTGTTGTTTCGATTTCTTTTGATTTCGGCATCTATTCTAAACAGTCCCACACTCTCAAGGACTGTTTTTCTTCTTGGTATCAAAGCAGGCCTGAACTTGGCTTGGGCTCTCATGTGGGTGTAGTCCAGTCGACTACATGAGAGTGTTCTAGGGCTGGAAGAATCAGAGAAAAGAACAGTTCGGTTTCTGATTTGGAGCTTAAGTCAGAGATTGTAAGTTGTGCTCAGTTATTTCTGGGTTATTTTTCTGTTTTTGGACTATTGAAGTGTCCGAAGTTTCTTTGAAAACTGTACAACTATTCGGCTGTTTTTAATCTGGTTTAACCCAGAGATTTCTGGGTTGTTTTCATTCCTTTTTTGGACTATCAAACTGCTGAAACATCTTTGGATTCAGTGCTGCGAGTTGTTGCTTCTATTTGGTTGTTTTTGGGCCTTGTACGGACTGTTCCTGAGGTGTTTCTCATCTTTGACAGTGGGGTCTTCTCTATTGCCCACACTGTGTTTGTAAAAAGGCCTCTTGATCAATTTGGACTGGTCTTTGCTCCTTTTGGGGTATTTTTTGATGAGTACCTAGAATTTCTGATTAGAAAAGGTGCTTTGACTGGGTGCACAGTGCTTAGAGGTTTTCTGATTACTTCTTGAAAGCCGAACCAAGTTGTTTGGTGTCTCGTGTAGACAACAAGGTGTTGCTTCAGACTTGGTTCTCACAGCTTCCGGGTGTGGTTTGCCTTTGTGAATTGCTGTTTTGAGGCTGGTTTAACACAGTTCTTGCTTCATCCTCATTCAGTACACTTGTAAAAGTCGGCTGAAATCCTATTTGAAGTGGTTACATGATGGACTCCTTAGAGATTGAAAACAGGAATGTTACTGAATTTGGACAAGTTCAGGGGACTCCAATTGATTCTTTATTGACTGTGACCACAGTCAAGCTGGATGGAACTAATTATCTGGCATGGTCACAATCGGTAAAGATTTATATATGTAGTAGAGGAAAGTGGGGCTTTATCTCCGGGAGCAAGAAGGCTCCCCCAGAGGATGATCCATCCTATGAGAAGTGGATGCAAGAGAATTACACTGTTATTGGGTGGCTTGTGAAGTCAATGCAGCCACAGATTAGCCAACACTATCTATGGATGAATTCAGCAAAGGAAATCTGGGACAGTGTTGCAGAAACCTATTCCCAAAAACTAAATGTGGCTAGAGCCTCTAAATTGAGAAGTGATGTGAAGAATTTAAGGCAGGGGGAGAAACCTTAAGCTGTATACTTCTCAACCCTGAAGTCTCTGTGGCAAGAAATAGACCTAATAGAAGCTGTAACTTGGGACACCACCAATGATGCAGAGACCTATAGGAAACTAGTTGAAAGAAACAAGGTGTTTGAGTTCTTAACCGGACTAAACCCAGAATATGATATCACAAAACAAAATATTTTATCCAAGGAGAGTGTCTCATTGTCACAAGCATATGCATTGGTGAGCAATGAAGAGAGCAGAAGGAATGTCTAGGTTCAAGGGGCTGGTATTAGTGATCACTTTGCGATATGGGGGTTAAACCCAAAGGAGTTGCAGGGACTTCTAGTGGCTCTGGTAAGAAAGAGGTTATATGTGAGTACTGCAAGAAGCCAAACCACACCAAAGACAAGTGTTGGAAATTACATCCTAACTTCCCATTCGGTTTCAGAAAAAAGCATGATAATAAAAGGACAGGGAGTGCAAATGGGGCTACTGGTCCAGATAGTGACAAATACTATATTGAAGAGATGTCTGCTTGTGCACAGTTGGCAGTAATGAAACAAAATATGAAAAGTTTGGGAAGATGATCAGTCATCTAGAGGGTGTGACTTCTTCCAACCCTTCAGGAAATTCAACTTCTTCTGCATTTGCTCATTCAGGTATAAGGGCTTCTGCCAATCATGCAACCACTTCAGGTAATATTAAGATCACTTGGATTATTGATTCAAGTGCTTCTGATCATATGACCAACCTTTCTACCTTGCTTGTTTCATATGATTTGCTTCTTGGACGTGATAAAATCACCTTAGCCGATGGTTCTCTTGCCCCTATTTTTGGCAAGGGAACCATCAAGGCTACAGATTCCTTGTTCCTACCTTCTGCCTTTCATGTACGTAGACTAAATTCAAATTTGCTATCTGTAAGTAGTCTAACCAAGTCATTAAACTGTTGTGTAACCTTCTTTCCTTCCTACTGTGTTTTTCAGGATTTGGAGTCTCGGAAGGTGATTGGGAGCGGCCATGAGGCGAACGGAATATACCTACTTGATACTCCGAGACAATGCCCTGATCATCTTGGGAATGTTGCTTTTGGGACTGTTTCTTCAAAGTCTATTAGTCGAATTATGTTATGTCATCTTCGTTTGGTTCGTCTTTCTTTTTCTGCTTTGAGTTATTTATTCCCTGAACTGTTCAAGGGAATTAGTTTGTCCAGTCTTCATTGTGAATCTTGTGAGTTGTCAAAGCATTATAGAAACAATTATCCTTTGAGCAACAAAAGATTTTCTTTTCCTTTTAATATTGTGCACTCTGATGTGTGGGGGCCTTACCACTTACCCTGTATGGGTGGCTACAAATATTTTATCTTGTTTATTGATGACTTTTCTCGGTTCATTTGGATATTCCTGATGAAATCCCGTGATGAAGTTCCAAGACTTGTAAGACAATTCCATGAATTTGTTCTAACCCAGTTTGGTACCAGGATTAAAATTTTCAGATCTGACAATGCAAAAGAATATTTTAAGAAGAATTTATCTTGCTATCTTTTTGACATGGGGGTTATTCATCAAATTTCCTGTGTTAGGACCCCAGAACAGAATGGAGTTGCTGAAAGAAAAAATAGGCATATTGTTAAAGTTGCAAGAAGTGTTTTGTTTGCCTCACATGTTCCTACAAGGTTTTGGGGTGATGCTGTTCTCACTGCTACCTACTTTATAAACTGTATGCCATCCAAGGTTTTAGGGTTTAAGTCTCCCTTCAATCTCCTTCTTCCGAACAATGACCTTTTTCCTATTCCTTTTCGTGTCTTTGGCTGCACCTGTTATGCACATGTTCCAAGTGTCCAAAGGCATAAATTTGAACCAAAAGACCACAAGTGTATCTTTCTTGGTTATTTCCCCACACAGAAGGATTACTGTTGTTTTGATCCAAAGACTGGCACTCGGTATGTCTCAACGGATGTCACCTTTGATGAGCTTTCTCCCTTTTATGGTTCCTCTCTGGAAGTAGATTGTCCACAGGTGTTTGCTCTTCCACTTCCTGTCCTAGTTGAGTCTTTTGATGAGTCAGCTTCTCCTTCAAATGAATCAAGGAAGGATCAGTCGTTCCATTCTCCCTGTCCCAGTGTTTTTCCTCCTTTACCTCCTCGTCCTATCCTCAATCCCAAGGTGTATCAAAGGCGAAGATCCAGAAATGAGCAGGTTGTTTCCCTTACAATACATGAGCCTCATGCACTTCCAGTCACAAATGAGACAACAGGTACTGTTTCAGCCTCCTTGGAGCCATCTTTCCCTGACCTTGATATTCCCATTGCTGTTAGGAAAGGAAAACGGAAGTGTGTTGCACATTGCATTTCCAAATACCTTTCTTACAGTCTACTTTCCCCTTTCCCCTTCATACTTTGCATATCTCTCTTCTGTTGCCTCTAACCCTATTCCCAGGTATGTGTTAGAAGCTCTTAATATTCCAGAATGGAGGGATGCTATGAGATCTGAAATTGATGCCCTACACAAGTGGTTGATTTTCCTGAAGGGAAGGATCCAGTTGGTTGCAAATGGGTCTTTACCATCAAATATCAGGCTGATGGCACCATTGAGAGGTATAAGGCCAAGCTGGTTGCAAAAGGCTATACACAAACATATGGGATTGATTATCTGGAGACCTTTGCACCTGTTGCCAAGACGACATCTGTGAGAGTTCTTCTATCTCTAGCTGTTCACTCTGATTGGCCCCTTTATCAATTGGATGTAAAGAATGCATTTTTGAATGGTGAATTACATGAGGAGGTTTATATGTCTCTTTCTCCAGGGATGTATGGAACATATATGAAAGGAAAGGTATGCAGGCTGAAGAAATCTCTTTATGGACTAAAACAGTCCCCTAGAGCATGGTTTGAGAGATTTAGAACGACACTTGTTAACTTTGGAGTGGACCTCTGGTAGTATGAAAGGAAAGGTACAGACACAGTCTGATCATACTCTTTTTGTGAAGAGGAGTGGACCTCTGGTAGTATACTTCATTGTGTATGTAGATGATATTGTTGTGATTGGTAATGATGTTTAAGGAATTCATGATCTCAAATCTTTCCTCTATACAGAGTTTGAGATTAAAGATTTGGGGGAATTGAGATACTTCCTTGGCATAGAAGTTGCTAGATCCAAGGATGAGATTTCTTATCTCCCAAAGGAAGTATGTTCTTGACTTGCTCTTTGAAACTAGGAAGATGGGTGCGAGACCGGTTGCTACTCCTATTGATATGAGTCATAAACTCTCTGCTTCAGATGGAACGTTGTTAGAAGACAAAGGAGTCTTCCAGAGACTTCTTGGGAAACTTCTGTACCTATGCATGACTCGGTCAGATATTGCATATGCTGTCAGTTGCATTAGCCAATTCATGCATGCTCCTCGAGACACTCATATGGCAGCAGCAGAGCGAATCCTGTGTTATTTGAAGGGCTCCCCAGGAAAGGGAATTCTGTTTGCCAAGTATTATGGTCATATGAAACTTGAAGCCTATATTGATGCTGACTGGGCTGGAAACATTGAAGACAGAAGATCTACTTTTGGGTATTGCAGCTTGGTGGCTGGTAATGTTGTTTCTTGGAGAAGCAAGAAACAATCGGTTGTTGCTCGATCTTCAGCAGAAGCAGAATACAGGGCCATGGCACATGGAGTTTCGGAACTATTGTGGCTAAAATCATTGATGGAGGAACTAGGGGTTGAGCATGACAAGCCAATGATGTTGTACTGTGATAATCAGGCCGCCATCAACATTGCTCACAACCTAGTGCAACATGATAGAACTAAACATATTGAAGTCGATGGACACTTTATTCGAGAAAGGGTCTCTTTGGGTGAAGTATGTCTTCCTTTCATCACATCTGAAGGACAGTTAGCAGATTTTCTCACCAAGGGCATTCCCAAGGCAAAACTTCTGCATGATACTGGCAAGCTTGGCATGATTGACATCTATGCTCAGCTTGAGGGGGAATGTAGAGAAGATGGGCTGAATGGCCGATAGGCTATTTATCCTTTCTTACTGTTTATGTTCCTTTCTGTAATGGGCCTTATTCTGGGCCCATCCTTTCTATGTTATGATCTTTGTAATTTCTTGCCCAACTAAGGGCCTCATTGTAATTATTCAAATTTAACTTAATAAAATAGTGTTAGGGTGTTAGAGAGAGTAAGGTTCGAAACTCTCATACTCTAAACCCTTATTGCCACCATCTCCTTCTTCACCTTCTACTCCATAGAAGAAGTATTTTCTGCTGTTGTTTCAATTTCTTTTGATTTCGGCATCTATTCTAAACAGTCCCACACTCTCAAGGACTGTTTTTCTTCTATTACAGATCTTTCCCATACTAGCATAGTACTCCTCAAGACTCTGATTACCCTGTTGTAGATTAAAGTATTTCCTGATACAACTGAAATACTTTGGTTGTATTGTCTTGGCCTGAATACAGCTTCTTAGCATGGTCCCACACTTCTTTGGTAGTATCAAGAAACATGAAATTTACACTAATCTTGGGTTCCATACTATTCCATAACCATGTGATAATCTGTGCATCTACTTGCTCCCAATCATCATACTCATGAGAATCGGTGGAGCGTTTTTTGTCCCTTGTGTGTTTCACCTTCTTCTTTGCCTTAAGAAAGACTTCTACAGATTTAACCCAAGGTACATAATTTTCTCCATTCAGCTTAATGGAGGTCATTTGAACATTCAGGTAGTTAGTGGGAACCATCACACTAGTCTTGCTATCACTACTGTCACCCATTGCTGAATTCGGCACACTAGACCACACTACACACTGATTTCAGCACTTACTATTTGCTGTAAACTGCACTCTTTACACCACAAATCCTACCTCATGACTACCTGAAACTTCACCACACTGTTTGAGGAACACTTCCCCTTCGAATCACTAAAAACTGCACAAACCCTAGCACACTGTGCAGGCATCTCCTTAAGTGGAGGGTGCTAAATACTAAGCAGTGAGGTGATTGTACTGTTTACTTGGTGAAAGAAAAATGGGAAACATTCTTTTACATTTTATATCAAATAATTTCTTTAAAGCTTGTTTAGATGTACGTGATTGCTTTTCAGGTTTTCCTTTTAATAAAAAAGAGTCAGTATGAGGGGTTGGGATTTGTGAGTCTTATAGAATGTAGAGTTGTACATCTTTTTCTTCTCTGTTGGACTTGAAAGTCAAGTCAAAGGAAGATCATGTACATATTCAGTTTTCAGGTTGCTATACTGCATGCATGCTCTTTTTTTTTTTTCTCTTTTCATTATTTGGGAACACATCATTTTTTTTCGCAAATAAAATAATCCACTTAATAGGGTATGCACTTTATTCACTTTTTGTTTGTTTTTATCAAATAAAAAAAACCTTATGTATGATTCTGTAAACTAAGGTTTTAGCTTATTTGAATATCTATGACAGTTTTTTTTTTGTTTGATTGGCTAAAAATTTTTGAAATTTTAATAAATAAAATATGTTGACTTATGACTGCTTAGGTTGCACCTCAGTTAGAAGGCCAAAATCACATTGGCATTGCTTCTGATGCCTTCGTACTAATTTTGACTTTCCCATTACTTGTATTTATCTTACAAGGATAACTTTTTAATGAAATTTTGTTCGCTTATAAAAAGAAGGATAACTGATAATTTTCCTAACTACTTAATATAATGGTTTATGCATTTCGTTCAGTTCAAAGTATTCATATCGCTCTATGTTTAATTGGTACTTTAGTTTTATAATATGTTATTTCCATAATCTTGTTATTTACTTTATTGAATACTTTGATTAATTCAGGTGAATGAAAAAGCTGGAGGCTATACTAATAGACTTGTTGTGACCTGTGTTAGAAGTGGTCTTAATCGAGCATTTCGGGTCCTACAAAAGCCAGAACGTGCTCCAATAAGAGCTTTAAAGGCGTCTTCCTCTGGAAGGTTGTTTTTGGATCATAACCATGGTATTTATAAATTTATTTGTTGGATAAACTTATAGCTAATAAAATGCAATATTCTCGTTGTATAAGTTTGTGCTCCTAACATTCTCTCTGGATGTAACATGGATTCCTTCATAGAATAATTTCCTTTTTATGAAAATGGACCCAATTACTATGTTGTTCATGATGCATTATAAATGGTTCAATCAACTGGAAGGAAATGTTTGTAGCATAGTATTATTGTTCTCACCAAATTGATGATCTTAATGTATATCTAGTACATCAAATGTCATTTGTTAGGCGATTATTTGGGTTTGGACTCAACAAGAGAGGCAAAAAAGACAAAAAAGAGTTCTGAAGAAAAAGAAAGAGGTTAATGTTCAACTGTTGGAGATATGGAGTGAGTGGGCAATGTTTCTTATAATTGTGAAGTGGGGGCTTAGTTCTCTGGGTGGATTTTCTAGGCTTGGTTGTTGGGTAGGTGAACTGGGAGGGTAATAACAGGTTTGTCTGTTTGGCAAGTTAGGGGATTAAGTATGAGCTTTGATTTGTAACCTTATGGGCACTGTTGTGGGTAGTTTCCAGGTATTTAGAAACTAAGATCAATAACAAATTAGTAAATGACGATTTACTGATTTATTATGCATTTTGATGTTTTTACAAAGTTATCTGATATTTTCTTTTCTTATTTTTAATTCTGATTTATTATAAATTCTAATATATTTATTTCACACTAGTAAATAGAAGTACATTTATTCTGATTTTTTAAATATTAAAGTTATAATACATTATGTTTTATTATAAATTTAATAAACTGATTCTTCTTTTTGTAGTATTAAGATTATGATAAATTCTGAATTCTTATAAAACTTAATGAATTTATTATGATGTTTAATACTAAGTTTATAATAAATTATGATTTAGTATAAAATTTAATAAATTTATTCTGATTTTTTATATTAAATGTAGAATATGATTTATTATAAAAGTTAATAAACATTTTCTGATTTTAATAAATATTTTAAAAAATACTAACTAGTTAATATTTTATTACTTGAGAAATATTTTATGTTTTATATTGTAAAGTAATTAATTTATTCTTTTGTTTTATATTTTGTTAATTCTTTTTATAAATATTTTATTTGAAATATTAAATAGAAATTATTAATGGAATAATTTATATTAATATTACTAATGTGCATCAGTCGACATTCTGTTGACATAATAGGAAAAACTATCTTTTTTTTTTGGTTATTTGAATCGATTTGGTTGACATTTCCGAAATATAGGAAATGTCGACCGAAATAATGTAATTTTTATATTACCATCCATTTTCATGTCGGTGAGCCTTGGCATTGACATATGTCGGGCGACATTGGCGACATTTGGTGACATTTGAAACCATGGCCATGAGTTTTGGTAGACTTATTTACTAGGGATAAGGCTCAGTCTGCTGAATACCTCCTGAGACGTGGATTGGAACGGGTGACACCTGTAGTTTGTGCAGGACATGCCCTGAATCTATCCACCATCTTTTGATTCATCGCCCTTACACTTACCAGGTTTGGCACCATTTCATTAAGCTATTTCACTTAGTCTGGGTCCCCCCTCCTTTGTGGCTGATTTGATCTCAGGATGGAGGAATAATTGTTTCTCGGACAAAGGCTGTTTTCTGTGGAATAGCTTGCCTTTTGCAGTTTTCTGGGTGGTGTGGAAGGAGTGCAATCAAAGGATTTTTGAGTCTAAGTCCGTTGCAGTGGAGGCTATTATAGGGAAGGTGGAGATATTGGTTTTGAGTTGGACCAGATGGTCAAAGTTTTTTGTGGGTGTGCCTGCCAGCTAATTTTCCAGTCATTGATGAACCATTATTATTATTATTTTTTTTGCTATACAAGCTTTCATTGTACATGATCTTTACATGGTTAAAGGCACACTTTTTTTTGTATATGATTGAGGGTTTCTCACCCTCTTCTTCATTATTAATACAGTACACTTCTTACCACTTATAAAAAATTCAAGGCTTGAGTAAGAGGGGAAGATTGGTGTGGAACTTTATCCCAGCAATGGTTTTTGGGTGCATTTGGCAGGAGAGGAGACAGGATTTTCAAAAAACAAGGGAGGCTCTGTAGATTCTGTATTAAAAAAAATATATTGGGGAAAATGTTCTCTTGGTTATCAATCTATAGATTATTTACAGATAGAAATTGTAATTTTTATTTTATTTTATTTTTTTGTATATGGAAATCTTTTTGTAAAGAAACAGGGGCTGGGTAGCGGACCCCATATAGTTGGGATAAGGCTTGGATGATGATAATGATGATACATCTATACTTTGCCTTTTTTCAAAAAAAAAAAGACACACTAATGAATGATATTTTGTATTCACATGCTTGTGTTGGAGGTTTTTTTTCACATGATGAAAATTTCAAATCGGCACTTTCTTTGAATGAAGTGCTGATTTTGTTAATAGATCACTTGTCAGTGTTCCTTTGAGGGCAATTCTTTTTTGTTTACATGCTTTTTCCCAATGTTCAGAGAACCAGACCAGTTATAGAACTGGAGAAGGGAGAAAGGTTCACAGGTCAGAGGTTCAACCAGGGTCAAACCGGAGGTTGGACCATGATAATGTGGTATATATGTATATACTATGGGTCATAAAATACTATATATAATATATTTTACAACTTTTTATATAATTAAATATGGTGGATGGATGGTAATTTCTTTAATTTTTAAAGCAAATGACCAGGGTTCAAGCCTCTTAGTTTACATTTTCTTTAAAATATGTGTAATAAAGTATAAATGCAATAAAGAGATAAAATTCTAATGGATGGCTAAGGACATTGAGATAAAATGCAGTTGGATGAAGAGAACTGCTAACTCATTTGCTGATGGGTTAGCCAAGCAAGGGGTGAGTAGGGATTCTTTGTTTTGGGCTCATTTCTAATCTTGTTTTTTTTGTTTTGCTTGTGGGGGAGTTAAGACAATTTACCTCCCCCTGCTTGTACTTAAATTTCCCTATAGTTTAATGAAGTTATATGTTATATGTTATATATATATAGACACACACACACACACAAAATAAAGAGTCATTCGGACTAGTGGTAATTAAGCATTATATGAAAATAATTGGTCATGGGTCAAGTCTTGTTAAACACATTTTAAAATTTCAATTATTTAATGGATTGGGTGGTTTCATGAAACTGGGACCGGGTCACCAGTTTTCCGGTTAAACCGGCCGGTAATCTGGTTTTCACTGGTTTTTTAACAAATACGGTTTCTGGGGGTGTGATTGAACCGGCCAGGGCCCCAGGTCATGGTTCAACTGGTCCGACTGGCTGGTTTGGTTCGGTTTCCTAAACACTGCTGTTTCCTCTAACATGGAAAGAGTATTCTACTATTGAAATGCTGATTTTGTTAATAGATTACTTGCTAGTGTTCTTTCAGGGCAGTTGTTCTTTTTTGTTTACATGCTTTTTCCTCTAACATGGAGAGAGTATTCTGCTATTATATTGAGATTTTATGATGGTTTACTATTTGGTCCACTTTTATGCCTTGAGCTAATTGCATGTATTTTCTTATTTTGTTGCAGGTATCTTGTTATTTTGTTACGTGATGCTCCTGTGGAGGTGTGGGCTATGACTAAGAGTCCTATTATGGTATTTTAACTCCCACTGCTTCTTTTGTCAACTTCTTGTTTCTGTAACTAACCAAACTATCTCAAACTATTGTTGTGATGTCCCCTGGAAGTGGTTTGTGAACTTTCTATTCCCAGGCTTTAGGATAATTACATCTGGGTGCTGTAATAATCTAAGAAAGATTTTCAACGGTGTCTTCTGGAAGTGTCACATAAATTATGTACCATGGTCGAATTTTGGGCCTCAGAATACTCTTTCCTTTGTAGTCACAGAATTCCTCAAAATAAATAATAAATTCTTTATATTTTATCCTACTGCAGCTTTGAAAATTTTTGGTCCTATTACAACACTTGGCACTGCTAGAGATGCCCCAACTTCTAGAGAGCCTAAAAGAAGCCTTGGGTAAAAAAATAAGTATCCTGAAAAAGGTTACACTAAAATCCAAACAACTAAACAATCTACTGTGCAAGTCTGAATCTCCCCACTGCTGGAAAAAGTTGGGATCATCTCAAACACTGAAATTATAGATCTAATTTAGCTGCTGGAGGAGAGTTTGGATCTGCTAGCAACAAAACAATGCTAGGCACATCATCATTTTGTGCCACCTGTCCTCAAAACGTGAGAAAATGTACTTCAGCACATTGTTTTTTCTTTCTTCTTTTAAAAAATCACATGTGTTGAGGGCTGGTGGCAGATCTAGATTCCTAGCGATTTTTGTTACTAGCAGATCCAGATTCCTTGGAGGATGCTATACTATCTTTTGCTTTAATTAAGTCTCATATGGTGATATTTCTTTGTGGGTAATATGCAACAACAGGCATATCCAACACACAAGAGTGCGCATATTTGCATGCATGCATATCTTGATGCATAAATATATATTTGTTCAGTGTACAAATCCATGTATATCTGAATGCATATTTTCCCTGATCATTCAGGTCAACATGCATTCTTCCTATTATCTCAATATTCTTGCTCTGATCTTAGTTGCATCATTTACAATTTATTTTTATTCGACTCATCTTCTCTTTCTGCAAATTTATTATCCTTTATATCCCCATGTAGCTTAGATCATTGGCTCTTCCATTCACTGTATTGGAGTGGACACTTCCAACAGTACCACACCCAGTTCATAATGGACCATCTAAGCAATCATCTATTTCCTCCCAAGAGCACTCTGATGTGGTCTCACCTGCAGCTTCCCCTACACAAGCATCTTCCTCAGATTCTAGTAAGTTTGTTTCGTTTGATGAGCTTGGACTTTATTAAATTCTCTAGTTGGTTTCCAGTTTATTGCGCCTATACTTTGCTACAGTTTCACATATCTTGCAACTTAAATGTGACTATTGTTTTCAGAAGCAACAAGCTTAGAGGCATCCACTGGTGATACCGCTGAAAGTTTTTCATTTGCACTAGTCAATGGTGCGCTTGGAGTTTTTGAGGTTCACGGGAGAAGAATTCGAGATTTCAGGTAAATTTTCTTTTCCTCCTCAGTGGGGATGAGTTCATCATAAAATTCATATTCTTTGTCATAATTTTATGCTTGTTTTCATAATTATTATTTATATTTTTTATACTATTAACTGGTTGAACAAGTTATTTTCATTTTTTTGTTTACTGTTTAATTATATTTATATTTTTCTTATACTATTAATTGTTTGTTCAATCATTTTGTCTAAAAAGGGTTTAAGTTATCACAAACAGATCTTGTATATTTATTTATTTATTTATTTATTATAAAAACAAGCTAGACTATGGAATGTAAAGACATTTATAAGTTCCCATCTACTTTTCCCTTGTGGATTGGAATTGATGAATAGTCAAACATAACTATTACTGATAAAAAAATAGTCAAATACAACTATTACTGATAAAAAATAGTCAAACACAAGTATATAAAAAGAAAACTTTTTTTGATAAATGAATGATGATTTTATTAATAAAAGGAAGTATATATTCACCCTAAGAGGAGGCACGAGATTTTACCTCCCCATGGAGATGAGAACATAACCATACTCTTAACAGGATACAATGGGATCAGCCATAGCATTTTGGCTTCTTTTTTTTTTATTGGAAACGGTAACTTTCATTAAGGATATCAAATAAAAATCTTACACTGTCAACCACTGAGACAAAGAGTGTTGACCCCAAAATAACATCAAGAATTACAGTACAGCCCAAAAGAAGTTTTCCATGAAAGTCCCCTGTTTTGCCAAGCTATCTGCCACAGAGTTTGCTGATCTCCTTACCCATTTGAATGTTACTCCAACTTCCCTTGCCAAGTAGATTATTTCCCTTATTTGCTGTCTAAACATCCATACACCCAACTTCTTTGTTTGCAGCCACCCTATTAACAATTTAGAGTCCCCTTCCACCTCCAAGTTCTGAAATTCTCATTGCTCGGCAAATCTCTGGCCTTGTAGGAAAGCCAAAATTTCAGCTCTCGTAGAGTCTCCCATTCCTATGAGACCAGAGTATAGTGCCACCATTCTGCCCCCCCATCCCTAAAGACTCCCCCATTTCCCAAGGGTCCTGGATTACCCATGGAGCTTCCATCAAAATTTAATTTTACCCTTTGAAGAGTTTGCCACTACTGACCAACCCTTTTGTATATCATCCACTGAAAAGTCTTTAAATGAGTCACTTACTTTCAGCCAATGCATGACTTTAATGGCTATGCAATCAATGATTTGTTCTGTTGGTCTTTGTGCCCCTTGGAATATTTTGTTATTCCTTTCTTCCCATAAAGACCAAAGAAT
This sequence comes from Nelumbo lutea, assembly GCF_056320005.1. Classification (NCBI taxonomy): domain Eukaryota; kingdom Viridiplantae; phylum Streptophyta; class Magnoliopsida; order Proteales; family Nelumbonaceae; genus Nelumbo; species Nelumbo lutea. The sequence continues at coordinate 15,690,196 of NC_142691.1, forward strand.
GGCTGCTCTTGTTGCCCTCCACATCACTCTTCCCCTTTTCTTTGATAGTAGGAAGAAACTTGGGTTGAAAAGACTTGTCACATCCGGGGGAGGAGTCCAACTGCAGCCAAATAAGGAAGAAAACCAATTCCACACACAAGAAGCAATGGGACAAGAAAGTAAAAGATGTGTTACTGTCTCACCATTTCCCAAACAAAGGCAACAAAGATGAGGGGAGAGGCAATGATTCGTCCTTCTTTTTTGTAAATTATCCAGAGTATTAATTTTCTGGAGCACCACCTCCCAACAAAAGGCTCTTATTTTTGGGGGTACAGGACTACACCAGACTTCCTTTATAAGAAAGGAGCCTCCTGGGTGTGAGGATTGAAGGAGGGCGAAGAAAAAAGAGGCGCAGGTATAGGAGCAAAAGGGGGACTCTGACCAGATCTTGCTGTCTTGAAAAGAGAGGTCCAGGAAAGCAGTATTAAGAAGGGAGATTAGTTCATCTATTAAGCCCATTTCATATTCCCTTAACCCTCTCCTTAATCCTATATCCCAAGAGTTCTCATTAACAAGCACTGAAGAAATCACTCTCCCTTTGTTGAGGGACAAAGAATAAATAGGTGGAAATCTGTCTTGGAGAGGATTGTCCCCAAGCTTGATATCCTCCCAGAAACGTACTTTGTTACCCATTTTGGTTGTTATATTATGTTATCTTATAAAACAAGGTTTGGGGCAAGGTTCAAAATATCTGAATGTATCGGTCGCCTCCCGATATACCCCTATAGTGGATGTTTCGGGGTGTGGCCTGGTTTGGGGGATAGGTGGGCCTTAAACCGACCCTTCTAAACCAGTTTGAAAAAAAAACTGAAAAAAAAAGCGATGCTTGATACAGGCTGATATGCCCCAACTGGCGTATCGGCCTGTATTGATATTTTGAACCTTGGTTTGGGGCTGGGATTTTTTGTTTTGTATCTTATTAAGATGAATAAATAAAGTAAACTAACAAGTGGATACAAAATAGAGTTCTCCTAGAAGGTGCGGGTTGCTGCCTTAAAAACAAAGTAAAATTACAATTGAGCCCAGAATAAGTGATCCCTGTTCACCCCTTGCTTAGCTAGTGGGTCAGTCATCCCATTTGCTGACCTCTTTTCTCCCACTGAACTCTCACTGTGAGATTAGAAGGAAGCCACTTGAATCTCCTCATTTCTCCCCTAAAAGACCAAGCTACCATCTCCGGTTCTTTTAGCCACCCAGTTACCACTTTAGAGTCACCTTCAATGATCAACCTCCCAAAGTTCAACTCTTTTAGCAACTTGTGTTCCCTGTACAGCAGCTTGCACCTTTGCACTAACCACATCCTCCACTCCAATTGGGCCAGAGAATAAGGCAACAATCTATCCCTCTTCATTCCTAAATACACCTCCAATACCAGAAGGTCCTGGATTGCCAAGGCTGCCACCATCAAAATTGAGCTTTATGAAGCCTTCTTCTGGGGGCTTCCAGCCTACAAGAAGTTTGTCCTTAACCGAAGAAGAGTTTGCAACAGATTCCCAGTTTCTCAATATGTCATCAAAGGAGAAGCAGCCCTAACACATCTCCATATGTCATCAACAGATTCCCAGTTTGTCCTAAACAGTAGCTACATCCATATCTTTATCATTAAAAATCCTGTTATTTCTTTCCTCTCAAACTGTCCATACTGAAGCAGCCCTAACACATCTCCATAAAGCTCTACCCCTTCTCTTAGGCCACCTGAAAGTTGTAGGGTCGAAAAGCCCCCTGATTTGCAGAGGTATTGTCCACCTACACCCAAAAGGACCAAAAGATTTTTCCCAAAGATTTACAACAAAACGGCAAGAAATTAGAAGATGGTAACAGCTCTCTCCATTTGCTTTGCAAAGGAAACACCAGCTTGGGGAGATGCAAAAGTTGGGCCTCTTCTTTTTCAAGGTATCCAAAGTGTTTAATTTTCCCAAGAGAGACTTCCCAACAAAGGGCTCCAACCATAGGGGGAATGGGCTTAAACCAGACTTCCTTCCAAGAGAAAGGTTGAGGGTTAGGGACTGAGCACAACTGGGAGAAAAAAGAGGCACAGGAAAAAAGACCCAGAGAATTGGGAGTCCAGATTCTAGCATCAGGTTTAGAAAAGTCCAAACAAACAAAGTCTAGGGTTTTGAGTAACAAAGTAGCTTGATCAAGTTTAGAGTCTCTTAGATCTCTTCTGAAACCCAAATTTCAACTGAAGCCAGAGGACTGGGAGAAAGAAGCAAAAGTTTGAATGGTGTTCGCTTTTAAAAAGGGAGATGGGATACAAAGATGGATAAAGGTCCTTAAGGGTGGAAATACCAATCAAGGTCTCTTCCCAAAAGGGAATCCTATCACCAGTACACACATCATACCTGATAAGGCTGAGAAATTGGGGAAGGATACCACGAATAGCCTTTCACGGGGAGTTTAGAGTAGCCCGCCGAGACACTCCAGAATCCCAACCATTTCCTGCATAACCATGAATACTTCCCACAACCTTATGCCAAAGCTTCTCTCTCTCTCTCTCTAATGGCTATCTCCTTGGTCCTTACTTCTACAAACTAGATCCCATCTTACTAGGTGATCTTTCCTTCCTTCACCAAGCTCACAGAAGAACTTCCTCATGATCTTCTCTACTTTCAATACCACCCTTTGTGGCTGTAGAGATAGTTAGTAGCTCTTTAGTGTGTGTGTGTGTGTGTGTGTGTGTGTGTGTGTGTGTGTGTGTGTATGGTTCCAGCCCCACACTTATTTTATTTTATTCTTTATTTCTTTTTATTACAGTTGGGCCAATTGGGCCTTGTTTATTTTTGTTTATTTGTCTTTTATTTTAAGTAGGGATATTAGAGTAACTCCTACCTTTGTAAGGACATAAATATATATAACATCTAGTGGGGCGGCAGATCTATCTAACCAAACCCCTTTTTCTTCTTCTCTTCTCTCTTCTCTCTCTTCCTCTTCTTCTCTTCGAAGCATAGTTGACTTTTCTTTCTTCTTCCTAAATTACATCAGAACAAGTTTTGTTCTTTTATTTTATTTTATTCTAGTGTGGCATCTTGAATACTGAGAGGAAGAAAACTAAAAGGTTTGCTAAAATAGACTTACCAGAGTAATATGGCCCCCTAGAGTCACATAGTTCCTCTTCCAAGCTGACAGTTTCCTGGCACATCTTTCAATAATTGGGCTCTAAAAGCTTCCTTCCTATGGGTTGGCTCCTAAAGGCATACCTAGATATTTCAAAGGCCACCTAGCGGTAGGATAACCTAAGGCTTCTGCAACCCCAGCCATCTCCTCCTCTCCCAAGTTCAATCTCACTACACAACTCCTTCCAAAATTGATCTTTAATTTGGAGACAAATTCAAACAGTTTGATCACCTGCTTCAAATTACTTGCCTTCTGAGGATCAACACTCTCAGAAAAGATAATTGTATCATCACAAAACTGCAAATGTGTAACAACTGTGCTCTCTCTCTCCCAACCTATCAGCTCTTATGATAAGACTATTGAACACCTCAGCTACCAAGGTAAATAGGAAAGGAGAAAGGGGATCCCCTTGCCTCAAACCTCTAGTTGCTGGGAAAAAGTCTCTGGCCACTCCATTAACTAGGATTGAATAATGACATGTCTTCAGACATCCTTTTAACCATCTGCACCATCTCTCTCCAAACCAAAAATTTTTCAAAGTGTTCAAGAGGAAGGACCAATCAACCATATCATAAGCTTTCTCCAAGTCCAATTTACACACAAAACCTTTCTTTTCCCTTTCTTTAAAATTCTCCACACATTCATTAGCTATCAAAACTTGATCTGTGATCTATCTACCTTTAAATGAATGCCCCTTGGGAATGGCTTATCAAACCGGGAAGGACTGGCTTTAATCTTAAAGATAACACTTTGGCCAAGATTTTATAAATACTTGTTACCATAGGCGAATTGGTTTGAAATCTCTCGGTTGATTGGTACCTCCCTTCTTTGGGATCAAAGCTAGGAAAGTTGAATTTATTCCTGGACTAATAAAATGTTCCCTAGCAGACTCCTCAAAGACTGACCAAAGGTCTGCTTTAATTATCTCCCAACAATCCTGATAAAAATCCATAGTGAAACCATCTGGTCCTGGAGCTTTAGATCTATCCATTGAAAAGACAGCTCCTCTTATCTCCTCCAAATCAAAATCCCTTTCCAACACTCTTGCTAAATCCGGATTCAGTTTTGGCCAATCTAGTCCTTCTTGAGTAGCACCTGCATCCTCTTGTCTTTTAAAAACTGATTTGAAATGAACCACAAAACAATTATGAATCTCTTCTTGATCGAACAGAGTTTCTCCATTTACTTCTAATTTCTCCACAAAATTTTTTCTTCTTCCGTTACCAAGTGCATGGAGAAATTTAGTATTCCCATCCCCCTCTTTGATCCATAGGTGCCTCAATTTCTGCCTCCAACTGATTTCTTACCTCAACCAAATTTTCTTCTTCTTGATCGAACCGATTTCTGCCTCGATTTCTTCCTCATTTCTTGAACCTTGACTTTCCTTGGCATCCAAATGCTCAATTTGAGAAGTTACTGATGCAATATTAGATGTGTTCCGCAAGGGAACTTTTGTCTTTTCTCCTTTTAAGTTGTATGGTCGCACTAGTATAGATGTAAAGGCTGACACTGCCAGCCATGGTTTTTGTCTCTCTCAACTTCTTTTCTCTTCTCTCTTCTTCTTCTCTTCTCTTCTTCTTATATTACATCGGCTGAAAACAGTTGCCTATAATTTCCTCTCCTCTATTCGTCCAAAATGATCTTTGTTTCACTCTTTGATTTTGCATTTAAGCCTTTGTAGCTTCCTATGAAATTTTACACCTTTCCACCATACACCTTGCATTTCAGCTCCCCACCATTCGTCTATCTTATGGACAAAGTTAGGGTGCGTAAGCCACATTCTCAAACCTAAAAGGTTTTTGGCCACTCAAAAAGTCTTTAGTTCCAATGCTAATTCGGCAATTGTTAGAAGTAACTCATAGTAAAGCTCTTAAATGAAAATAAATCTGTCTAGCTTTGAGCAACTAGGGAGGATTTGTAAATTAGACCAGGTGAATAAACTCTACTGGGTGAGAAATTCCTTTAGCTCACACTCCTCTATAAAATCATTAAGCTTCCTCATACTCGGGAGCGGAACTAGGGGGTGGTAGAGGGGGGGGCATGGTCCTCCCTATGTCTTGACAATCCCCACAATAGCCATTTCAATCTTACCTATATTTTGGTCCCCCTACCCATGTTTATTAACTTTTGGCCCCCCTATCTGTGTTTATTACTTTTTGGCCCTCCCTCAAGAGAAAATCCTAGCTCTGCCCCTACTCATATTAGTAGAGACTATTTAATTGGGATTGTTCATCTTGTTAGTGTCTGACGACATTGAAGTCTCCCCCTAAACACCAAGGTCATTCCACAGATCCCTAATATCAAACAGTTCTTCCCACATTTCACCTCTTTCTTTATATCTATTGGGCCCATAGATATTTGTCAATACCCAAGTAAACTCATCATCCACATTCTTGAATTTTAGGGATAGTGGGAAATGGCCTATTAGTTCTTCCAAGGGCTCCACCATCTCAGTCCTCCACAATGTTACTATGCCCCCGGAAGCACCCAATGATGGTATAAAGGACCTTCTTATATCTCTAGATGTCCACACACTTCTCACCCATCTTTTATCCATATCTGCAACTTTTGTTTCCGGTAGCAACACTATATCAAGATTCTCCTTTCTAAGTAGATCCTTTATTTATTTATTTTTTGATCAGTCTAAGTAGATCCTTTATTACTCACCTCTTCCTAGCACAGCCCAACCCCCTAACATTCCAGCTAATTATCTTCTTGTCAACTTATATCGAACCACCACTTAACCTTTTTCCTCTACTTTTGACCTTTCCTTCTTTCCCCCCTTGCACTGAATTCTAGTTCCTCTGCTACATCAGATTTCAACCTTTCTACCTCAGTCAACTTTCTCTTTCTTTGAGCCTCCTCTCCCTTCTTTTTGGAATAAACTTTAACGTCCTAACTCTTTCACCTGAAGGCCCAACTCCCCAACTAATTCCACCAGAGGTTCCCATCCATGCTCCTTTTCATCTGATCATTTTCCTGTTTATCCGATATCTTTTCTAATGCTTCCCCTGTTTCTTCATTCTTAAGCAAGTCCTCAAAGAAATCACACACTAGTTCCCAAATTTTTTCTCCCTGGTTTGGGGGCTGGGATATACTCATGATTCCTTCTCTCAAAACCATTCTCTTTTCTTCTCCCTTCTCTATTGATCTGAAGCAAGGTTCAAAGTATTGATACGAATACGATACACCCTGTGTTGGGCGTATTGTATTGTATCTTAGGATCACTGATATGTTGTTTAAGGGGAGTTAGAGGTTTTTAATGTTCTTTTTTATGTTAAAAGGCACTGATGTGATAACCCTGTCAAAGCTTGACACCAAAAAGATAAATAAAAGTGGAATTTTGGTGAAAACAAAACTCTCAATATTCAGATTTGTTTAGTTAAAGGCATTGATGTGATAACCCTATCAAAGCCTGACACCAAAAAGATAAATAAAAGCGGAGTTTTGGTCAAAGCAAAACTGCATATTGAGAGTATTGATACTTCGAACCTTGATCTGAACTCTCTTCTTCTATTTTCTACTTAAGATTTTAATTAAACAGTGAGGATTATTGCTGTTTTTATTTTACTATACAAAAGGAGAGGAGAGGAATTTTGCTCACTTAATTTAGAAAAATATGGCAGCCAAATGAGGTCAAGATCTTCTATGGATGAATGGACAATTGCAGAGGTGTTAAAAAGGCTTTTATCCATCCTTGATCATAATCATGCGGTACAGTCTGGGTTTTGGCTCTAGAGTCAAATTTTAAAGTGACCCCTAGTGTGAATAGTGACCAACTAAAGATGCCTTCCTCACTTTTTATGCTATTGCACTTGATAGAGATATGGTGGTCACAGGTTTTCAGGCAGCCATATAACATCATGAACTCCAGAGAAATATCAATCTGTGGGAGATCAGAGACATGACAATGCTGATGCCAAAGTTAGAAAGCAAATCCCACGGTGGTTATGCTTTTGGACCATTCTGAAAGCTTCACATCACTGTCCTTCTCAAACCTTCTTGCTCAAGTTAGGGGGATTATTTTTATTGTACGGATGTGAGACCCCCAAGCATCCACCTAAATGGCCTTTATGGTTTGGACTACCACTTCAGGGAAGTACCCAAGGATTAGTAGGTATAGAGAGTTATAGAGGCAGATTGGCAGATGCTCTATGCATGTAGTAGCTGAGACTTTCAATCATCTTTTTTATCCATTGCAAATTCTGGACCTTACTCTTAGCTCACTTTGGAGTTTTTTGGCATAAGGTGGTGTTTCCTACAATTAATAAGATTGGCAAAGCACTATGGAATATTATTCATTGTGCTATTGACATGGGGTGGAAGAAATGCTAGAGTTTTTTTTTTTCCTTATTCTTCTTTTTCTTTTTAATCATTGAACCTTACCTATTGAAGCGGCCTTAGAAGTTGGTATGCATCAACACATGGTTTCTTCTTTGATTGCCATACCCAAGGACTTCGGGGACATATCTCCTTTTCAAGGATAGCAATTACTGTAGAAATGATTGTTCAGATTGACTGATTATCATATTTTTCAATACATGCACCATTTTATTCTATGTGTTACATTAGTGAGAATAAGAACTTCTCATTTACTTATTTCATAATTTTCATTAAAAATGAATTTCTGCTATATGATTGTTATGAAGTATGTGTCAACTTCTTTTTCCTAAGTTAATAATTGATTTTTTACTGTGTCATCTCATGAAACCTGTCTCTTTTTTTTCCTTTTCTGGCTTCAGACCAAAGTGGCCATCAACATCATTTGTTTCATCAGATGGATTGGTTACTGCAATGGCCTATCGCCTTCCCCATGTAGTATGTATCAGATGTTTTGAACATTCTTGCATTTAATTGGTATTTTTTTCTTTATAGAAATTGATCCTTCAGTCTTACAAAATTTGTCCTTGTTGAACTGTAAAACTATCAGGTTATGGGGGACAGGTCAGGGAACATACGATGGTGGGATGTAACAAGTGGCCTTTCTTCATCATTTAACACTCACAGGGAAGGAATCCGAAGAATCAAATTCTCACCTGTTGTTGCTGGAGATCGAAGCAGAGGACGTATTGCTGTACTATTTTATGATAACACATTCTCCATTTTTGATCTTGTAAGCTTAGGATAAACTTGCACTACATTGTTTAATTTTTATTTTGTGCTACTTTTTTCCAATATGTTTTCAACGCAGATTTCAACAATGGTTAATAATACCGTTGTTTAAACCATTCGGGTTATAAGACAATGTTCATCTTCTCTTCCTCCATCTTCTATGGTTTGCTATATGTAATGAATTTTTTTATCGGTAATTGGAACTCAATTATTAATATAAGACAGAATGTTTACAAACTTTACACACAGTCCACTTTTAGGCTAGACATTCCGGCCTAGCCCCTTTCAATTATATACTTCACATCTGAGCCCAAAACAACTGCTCTTAATCACCCTTTGTTTGGCTAGAGCATCAGCAAGCCATCTATGTGGTGACCTTGGAATCCACTGGACTGTAACCTCTATGTTCCTAGTTGTCCATTTGATTTACTTAAGCTCTTCCTTGTAATAGCACAGCCCTGGTCATTATACTTAAGCCAACTTGTCACCATTATTGAATCACCTTCTTGCATAATCCTTTCCAAGTTCATGTTCATTGCCAACCTAAAATCTTGTAGTACAGCCATTCACTCTGATTTTACAGAGTAATAATTCCTAGGGAAAATTCCCGATTAGTACTCTGTACTTTGGGCCTAGTGTCATTTTGGTCCCCGAACTTTAAAATGCAACAATTCAGTACCCAAACTTTTAAAACGCGACAATCCAATACCTGCCGTTAACTAGCTGTTAACCAGCTGTTAAGTGGCATTTGAAAAAGACACAAATGCCTTTCAAGTGTTATTTAATATTCTTTATCAACCATCTAAACGTTGACAAAAAATTAACAGTTCCAAATCCTTGCCTTTTCCATTCAAGAAAGTTGGGGTCATGTTTGAGTGGGCATTCTGGTTACCCCAACTTTCTTGAATAGAAAAGGCAAGGATCTGAGACTTAATTTTTTGTCAATGTTTGGATGGTTGAGATGACACTTGAAGGGCATTTATGTCTTTTTCAAATGCCTCTTAATGGCTGGTTAACAGCTAGTTAACAACAGGTACTGTATTGTCATGTTTTCAAAGTTTGGGTACTGAATTGTCACATTTTAAAGTTCGGGGACTAAAGTGGCACTAGGTCCAAAGTACAGGGTACTAATCACAAATTTTCCCTAATTCCTATTGGGCTTGAAATGGCACTACAAGTAATGTTTGACAACAAATTTCTGTATACGTCATGTTTTTTTTATCCATTCACAGGAGGAATCCTGCAAGCATGCTTCTCTAAGTTGCAAATTCTTTCCTCATGGTTTTAGTTCTTGTGATGACCCAAGTGGACTGAAATTTAGAAATTTATGCTAACATCATTTCTAAATCCGGGCCCTTCATATCTATTATAAAATCAATGAAACCTGACATCGGCAATTCCTCAACCTGTAAAGGGATGAGATCATGGCAGTGTTTTAAAATGTATATGAGACTTACACCTTGAGACTTGCCTTGATGTGAGGCTTTCAAGGAAGAGGAAGCATGTGGACATGCTTGTAATATGCATACTATCATAGATAGGGTAGCCTCCTTTGAAACCCTATCTCTATGTTAGGGTACATATTACAAGCATGCCCAGTTGCCCACACACTTCCTCTTCCTTGAAAGCCTTGATTTCAACGGTTTGCATTGTGAGTTTTGAGGGTTGCAATTTGATTTTTTTAATGTCTGATTACTTTTCCTGTGAAAATCTTACATTTTTTGTTTGAATCCTACAATTAGGTTCATGAATCTTACAATTTATATGATTCATGCAATTAGAATCATTTCAATTAAGAATTAGTTCTCTACTTTGTCATTTCTCTTTTTTTTTTTTTTCTTTTAATTACGAAGAAGCGGTTTTAAATCCTTTACTAGAAAATGATTTCTTCATGCTATTTAACACCTTTTAGAAACCTTATTGAGTTTATTTTCCATCATATGTAGGTGAAAGAGCCATCTATATGGATCATTTGACTTTCAAGTTGAACTTAATTATTTCATCTTAGGCCTGAAGTGTAGGAGTGGTAAACCCTATTGTTTTAGATACACAGATGGTAGTATGGATTAAAAATAGGCAAAAATACTTCTTCTATATATACATTTAGATTTTTAGTATATCTATTTAAATTTTTGGCAAGTTTGTAAAAAAACAAAAAAATTACTATTTATGATATGATTATGATTTTCAAAACATTTCCCAATATTCTTCATTTCTTATATTTATGTGATCGACCATTAATTTGGTAATGGTTCACTGATCTAACCACTGGGTCACCAAGTGACCTGTGATGTTATCATTAAATTACACTGCAGAAATCATAAAAATCAATAATAGTTGTAATATTAGCATTAGTAAATGGATGAAAGTATTTAAGCATAGTAGATGAAAAAAGTATTATTTTCTATTAATAATGTCTTACTGAAAATTTGTTAGATCCATCCAGGTCAAGGAAAACCATTTCAGACTTGAACAGTTTAGTGATTCAACTGGATGTGTCAGTAGGTGAAGGCTGAATTTGGCAGCTTTTTAAAATTTTGAAACCTGGAGGATTTTAGACTTGTAAAGGGGACTCAGTGGTGGGTCAACCAATCCTATAGTCCAGGCTAGGTAGCTATCTCTTCAAAATCAGCGAAAGAAATATCCAGGACATATGTTCATCATATTTTATCTTGGTTTATTGATGGGCCATAATTTATATCTAGATTGGGAGGGTTTCCTGCATAAAGTGGAAAATTTATCTATAATAGGCCAAAGCCTAGTAATAGATGTAGCATATTTTGGGGTGTAATTACACCCAAAGTTAATTCATCTAAATGTATGCTTCTGGTCAATACCTTTTTAATGAAATTTAACTGACTATTATGTTTTTTTATTTGCAGGATTCACAAGATCCATTAGCTAATTCCCTTTTACAACCACAATTTCCTGGAACCCTTGTATTGGAGCTTGATTGGTTGTCTTTGCGAACAGATAAAAATGAACCACTTGTATTGTGCATTGCTGGAGCTGATAGTAGCTTTCGCCTTATTGAGGTTAATATGTATGTCCTCACATTCAGTCATTGGTACTTTTATATCTTTCATTTTATTTATTTGATGAAAGAATGAAATTTTATTGATAAAACAAAAGATACAAAACAAAGCAGAGAGGGCACAAAGAGCCCAATATGATGAGGATTATATAAATTGACCCTGATCCCAAAAAACAGGAACCAGGTACTTGTATGAATTAGTACATAAAAAGTTTCTTAATGCATATCCTTTATGTTATAATATGTTTTGGAAAAATTCTGATTAATGGATTTTTAAAGATATATGGTAGCTTAGTATTTATATGCAAACCAAATTGTGTTTTAATGTCCTCGTAGACTAGTGCAGTTACTCTCTTGCCTCAAATTTGTAGCATTATATTTGTAATCTGAAAGTGTAGACTTGTTAATGTTTTCTTATTGGTAACTATAAACCTTTATTAGATAATAAATAAAAAATGTTTTGATTACAAACATGCAAAACATCCCACATATTAAGCCAGCATCTGCCACCTAGTCCTTTATTTATTTTTTTACATAACAAGCTCTTAGGATATTCCCCCAAGAATTCTAAATCCTATTTACCCCTTGTTTGGCCATGGCCTCAGCCAAACAGTTTGCTGATCTATGAACCTGGAAAAAGTTGGTTCTCATTTCCCTTGTTACTGCTCTTATCTCTCTCATAATGTCAGTCCCATTAATATTTTCTCTTCTAGTGCCTACTTTCTAATCTGTGATTATCCAAAATCTGATTGAAAGCACTCATGCAGAAACTTTTTAATCACTAATTTGGACATGGAATCATTTTGTAGACATATTTATACGTGATGAAATAGGGGAAGTTTGATAACAACTCATACATAGCACCTAATATTTAACATTTTCAATATTTTTCAGCTACATATTAATGTGCGTTTATGTAAACTGGTATTTCGTATACATACTTCTGACCTATTTAGCATTACTATTTTCTTCAAATGCCTCTATTCATTTAGATCCTCATATACAAGCTATTTTTCATAGATGGTCTGTTGGGGTTTGGTATGATTCCTGTTCTTTCTTTTGATACAGTAGCGATAAGAGGTCTGGCTTTGGATCCCAGCCTAGAGCCATCAAAGAGAGATTCTGGCCAATGCCCTTGTGCTCTCCCATTCTGCTTCCTACACCACATGCCTTGGTAACTTTTTTTTTTGCCTTTCAATGAATTAGTACACCATCTCATCTTATTATACATACGTTTGATAGTTTAATGATCTATGTCCAATGATCAGCCATGTTAACTTTCCAGTCAAGGACTCGGTTGGAGCTAAATAAAAATTAATAGTTGCAATGACTATCTATTAGTCACTCACAGCTATTTAAAGTAGCAGAGTTTGATCTAACCATTTATGGCAGGAGGGGTGATGTAGAACATGCATGTGTTGCTGGTAAAGTGACACATTTGCAGATATGCAAGTATAGAATTTGACATGTTTGATGCAGAATTTGCAGGCTAGAAATGGGCCAATAGATTTGGTCACTAGTTGGGTTGTAATTGATGTCTTTATAACTGCAGGCACTGAGAATGGTCTTGCAATTGGGCGTAAAGCCATCTTGGTTCAATACATTCAGTATGACTAAAGATAAGGACCCTTATCAAATTCATGGAGCTGTTTCATCCAAAGGTGATCTTCGTGGTTATATGATTGATTCACACCTTCCCAACATTGGTGACTCAGTGGTGCCAGAAATGCTTCTTAAGGTGCTAGAACCATATCGAAAAGACGGTGTGCTTTCTGTGTCTTCTCTGTGCTGTTTATTTGACTCTAGTTTCCTGAAGACTCTGTTCAATTTGCCTATGGCTTACACACCAATTCTATTTTTCCTTTGTTCAAGGCTGCATTCTTGATGATGAGACAGCTAAGATATATGCTTCTGTGGTCAATAAAGGTTCTGCTGCAAGATTTGCTTTTGCTGCTGCAGTCTTTGGTGAATATTCAGAAGCACTTTTTTGGTTACATTTGCCTCGTGCTCTTCCCCATTTTATGAACAAATCAGCTAAGAGATTTCCTCAGAAAGCTTCTGTATCAACATCAGCTCCAGAGCTTGGAGAGCCATCTACTTTAAGTAGAATAACATCAAGAGGAAGATCAGTGTTAGGAAAGGAAAATAGGGACACGACTGTAAGTATATACTAGCAAGTCATTATTATATGCATACATACATACTAGACCTGTTTCATGGGCTGGGCTCGGGCTTGACCTTTTCCAAACTTCTAATGGGCCTGGCCTGAAGCCCGAGCCCAAGACAGTGTAAAATTGAGCCTGAAGCTTGGCTCGTGAACAGGTCTAATACATACATATATGAACTCAGCTTGCAAATCAGTTACTAGACTTGGCAAGAAATACATGCATGCTTTCACGGAGATTGTCTCCTAGCAAAGAGGTTTAATTCTAATTTCAGCTGGGTAAGGACTGCAATTGGGATGGCAGATGTGTTAGAAAAACAAGGAGTTGATAGGCCTTTTTGTTTTGGGCAAAGCTGTAATCTGATGTAAATTGGTCTGCTGGGATGCTATAATATATATTTTTTTTTTTTTTGAAAAAGGTAAGGTAAATTTATTGATAGAATTCAGAACCATACAAAGGAACTCCCAGAAGGGAGCAAAGGCTGAAAACAGCCTCTCAGCTTACATTACATCTCAAATATACTAACAGATCTTAACTGAGACGCCAAGACCCTAGGCTGGAAGCCTTTCACACCTTCAGTCCAAGACACTAGCTTTCCCACTGCACCAGACACAAGACAGTCCACCTCCTTTGAGATACTATAAAAATTATACTAAGTTTCTGAATTGTACTAAGCAAGACAGTCCACCTCCAAGACACCCTAGGCTGGGATGCTATAATAATTGTACTAAGTTTCTGAATTAATTTTAATGAAATACTTTTACTGATGAAAAAAGAAATAGTGACTAGTGGTACGTCAGACTCTTCTTTTATAGAAAATAGAACATTGAAGAAAAGAGAAATCATTGGAAAGAGAATGAAGAAAGCTGATAAAAACAAGAAAGAAATGAAGAAAGGGGAAAGTATACAAGGAGTATACGAGCATCAGAAGCCAAAACTTGGAAAGCTGTGTAACTTTTCCATCTCTTGAGTGCTATCAAGCGGGCATATTTCCTGTACTTGTGTGGTTTTCTATATTCTAAAATAGATGTTTTTCCAACAGAAATATCTTCAACTTAAATCAATGGCCTTTGATCAAGAAGAGTTGTGGGAAAGTGCTAATGAGCGTATTCCATGGCATGAAAAATTAGAAGGAGAAGAGGCAATTCAGAACCATGTACATGAGTAAGTCTCTTCCACCAAATTTTTGTTCTTATGCTATTTCGTGCCTCTCCCTGATTTGTACTCTCTTTGGCTATGATTTAATAAATCATACTATTCAATGATCAAAAGATTTTTTGTTCTTATGTTTGCTCTCTCAGTGGCACAGACACACTATATAAATGTAGGAAATTTTATGAGTAAATATAACACTTTGAGTTTGATATTATATTGCCATGTTATGAGTCCTGTCCTGTCCAGTTAGGAGTCCAATACAGGTGGAACATCCTCTGACAATGTTGACGTTCAGTCCAGGTTTTAAAACTATTTTGGTGATCAAATGAACCATAAGATGTCAAAGGCCGATATCACTATCATTTCTTTAGGAATGGAAGTTTTATCATTTTAGCAATTGAGGATATGGAGGATGTAGGACTACAAATGGTATCTATTTGTCTGAATTTGAATCCAAATTCGATGTTGTTAAGGGTCACCTAATTTGGTTCATTTATAATTGGATTGAATATGGACCACCCTTATCTGATCTGTTAAGATCTGATTTGGTCTGATAACACACACACACACACACACTTATATATGCTTAAAAATTATATTGTAGTTATTGGATTGGTTTGAATGTTGTATGTTTACCAAAGAGTTATTGGTTCAAGTTTCATACAAGTTAATTTCAACTCATTCAGTTCATGATATACAATATCAAAGTTACTTTTATTTCATTTTGTTACATATATTATATTCTGATCATTTCTAATTTAATTTATTAATGCTATTCAACATCCAATTTCAATCGTGATCCAATATAAATCTGACAGATGGAATTTGATTCAAATCCGAAAACAAATCAAATTTGGTTCTAGGTATATCCAATTTGACCTGATCTGTTAGCAGCCCTAGGAGGATGGTGTTTAGGTTTTTCTCTTTGGGTTTCTTTAATTGTTTTGGGTAGATTTAGAAATTAGCATGTATTACTTGGACATTCTACTGAAGTAGGAAAATTGTTCCTTAGGCAACTATTGCTCTCCTTGGTGCAGGGGGAGCAGCTATGGGCTGCCTCTAATCAAGTGTTCTAATGTGTTACAGTCTCTTCTGTAAAGCCACACATATATATATATATATATATATATATATATATATATATATATATATATTGTATATATATATATATGTATCAGAAAAGTCAATAAAATTTACAGGTACTAATAAAAAAAAATCCTATTGTCCTTGAGAACAAGTTTCCTGTAAAAAGGAGCCCACCAGGCCACCAGAGGAGGGTGGGAGTGAATTCATGGGTCTCCTGGATCATTATTGAGATTTAACTCCTTATGACAGAGCTTTCAGACAAAATGACCAGTCCTTTTGTTTTTTTTTTTTTTGGACATCCATAGGAAGTTACTGACAAGTAAACTACAAGTTGACTTCTTCCTCCCATGTGACTTTTGGACTTAGTCAAAACATGGACATTTCATGAACTTAATACATGGAAGCTGTATTTCAAATGTATTTTGCATGGTATGAATTGGCCATTTCACGCAATTAGAGGAGAGGCACCTCAAACCTACATTAAACCCTCTCATCAGATTATAACTTCTGAGCTTTACTCATTAATCTGCCCAACACATCACCCAAAATAGTGAAAAGGGAAGGAAAAAGTAGGTTTATTGTTGAAGATCCTTGTTGGTTCTCTTTTGACTGATAGGTAATGGGATACAATATTTAAAGTAAAAATAAGAAGGCATATATATTCAGGCAAGCAGTCCCAAACAAAAGAAAATAACAACAGAGGCAGCAATAAGAAAGCTGCACCTTGCCTTTCTCATGCTATTTAGAAAAGTTTGTAGTAGAAAAGCTTAACAGAAGATCAAAGACTGATAAAGAAACATTCCCTCAGTTACATATTGAACATCTCATTCCACATACTAGAGAGGTTGATGTCTTGGAATCCAGCTTGAACATTTTGTTCTGGTCAGTGCTTAGGTTTGCTAATAATCTTGATTATTATGTACAAAGTCAGGCAATCTATGGTGAGAATTCTGTTAGAGTAATTGGCCCATGTTAACTCTGTGTGTTCCCTTTGTATTTTGCATTTTTTATATTAAATATTATGTACAGTGTTGTTTCTTCCCATGATGAAAAGAGGGATTGGTTGGAAAGAAGCTTCGATGAGGAAGAAGTTAAAAAGACTATCTTCAGCATGAATCGAGATAGGGCTCCAGGGCCGGATGGCTTCCCTATTCTTTTCTTCCAAAAGTGTTGGAAAATTGTAAAGTCAGATCTTATGGATTTTTTCAGGGATTTCCACTCTTCTGCCATTGTTAACAAAGGTCTAAGCTCTACCTTTTTTTGCCTCATCCCGAAGAAAGGGGGAATATTGGAAGTTAAAGATTTTAGACCTATAAGTCTGATAGGGAGCATCTATAAAATTTTGGTGAAGGTACTGGCCAACAGACTTAAAGAAGTCCTTGAAGATCTAATTTCCCCAAATCAGTTTGCTTTTGTAAAAGGAAGATAAATTGTGGATGGCATTCTTATTGCAAATGAGTGTGTGGAAGACAGAAAATCTTCTGGGATCCTGGGGGTCCTTGTGAAACTTGATCTGGAAAAGGTGTACGATAAAGTGGATTGGGACTGTATTCTTAATTCCTTAAGGCTAAGAGGCTTTGGTAGAAAATGGATCAGGTGGATTAAAGGTTGTATTGGTTCTCCTTGGTTTTCAGTATTGATAAATGGTGAAGCGAAAGGTTATTTCAAGGCTAGTAGGGGTCTAAGACAAGGTTGCCCTCTTTCCCCCTTACTTTTCACTTTGGTGATGGATGTATTTAACTATCTTTTTGATAAGTCCATTTTTCTTAACTTGGTGAAAGGATTTGAAGTGGGTAGGGATAAGATTCACATCTCACACTTGGATGCCTCCACAACCAACATCACAAACACTAAAATGGTAATCGAATGTTTCGAGCTTATCACTGGTTTGAGGGTTAATTTTTGCAAAAGTAGTATTGTAGCTCTTAATTCAGTGGAAGTGGAACTTCTAGAAAATTTCAAATCTTTGTTGGGGTGCAAAGAGGAGAACCTCTTTATTTCCTACCTTGGGATGCCTCTTGGAGGGAATCCAAAATTCTTCAACTTCTGGAGGCTAGTGGTAGAGAAATGTGCGAAGAAACTATCGACTTGGAAAAAGTGTTGTCTCTCAAAAGGGGGTAGGCTTACTCTCTTAAAGGCCTCCTTATCAAATTTGCTAGTCTACTTTCTTTCAGTCTTCCAAATTCCGACCAAAGTCAGAAATCAGATTGAGAAGCTTCAAAGGAACTTTCTTTGGGAAGGTGGTGGGGAAAAGAGAAGCCATTTAGTCAGCTGGAAACAAGTATGCAGGCCTAAAGAGGAAGGTAGTTTGGGAATTGGACAACTTAAAGAGAAAAATTCTTCTCTCTTAGGCAAATGGCTCTGGAGATTTCTGAAAGAACCCAATGCTCTTTGGACAGCTGTCATCTCAAGCAAATGTGGACTAAATGCAAATGGGTGGGATTGCAATCTCCATTTGAATAGGATAAAGTCCACAAATCCTTGGAAAGGTATTTGTTCCATTCATACTTCTTTCTTTCCTTTTATAAGGTATAAAGTGGGAAATGGTTTTAAAATTAAATTCTGGAAAGATCTTTGGTGGGGGGAATCCACTCTGGAAGCCTCTTTCCCTAGGCTTTTTGACCTTACCCTCGACCAAGAAGCCACTATTTCTTCCTGCCTTCCAAACCAAACTGCCGAAAACTCCTTAAACCTCCACCTCAGCAGACCCCTAAGGGACTCGGAGATCTCTGATTTAATAGCCCTGATTCAGACCCTCAAAGAAGCCTACATCTCCCCCTCTTATTCTGACACCCGAATCTGGACCCTACACCCAAATGGCGAATTCTCTTCTAAGTCTATGTTCAAGGCTTTGACCGCTGATGATCAGCATTCCTCCTTTCCTTATAAGAAAATATGGTGTAGCCACATCCCTTCAAGAATTTTCTTCTTTGTTTGGGAAGCTTGTCTCCAGAAAGTAAATACTTGTGATCTCCTACAGAAAAAGCTTTTGGGAAGACATTCCATATCTCCTCATGTTTGTATTCTATGCTTCAGCGAAGGTGAATCTGCAGATCACATCCTTCTTCACTGTAGGTTCACCCAAAAGATATGGTCCCACTTCCTGAAAATGGCAGGTTATAGCTGGGCTTTTCCAAAACACATTATGGACACATTGCATCAATGGCAAGGAACATGGTTAAGTAAAAGGGGTAAAGTCTTTTGGCAATAAGTGCTACATGCAGTGTTGTGGGGTGTCTGGGATGAAAGAAACAATCGCATCTTTGACAATAAAAGCAGAACCCTGGAGGAATTAATCTCAGATATTACTTACCTTTGCAACCTCTGGACGGCGAATTCAGATCTGTTCAAAGGACTTTCAGTCAATGATCTTAATAGAGATGTTTACCCCTTTCTGTTTCTCCCTCATCCCTAGCAAGCATCCTTGAGGCACCCTGTCCCCATCAGTGAAGGAGTGATGACCCTTAACTTCGATGGTAGTGCCTTAGGTAACCCTGGATTAGCTGGTATTGGAGGTACAGTATGGGACGAAAGGGGCAATATATGCTGGACTTTTAGTGGTCCAATTGGCCTGGCTGACTCCACAAAGGCTGAAGTGATGGCTGCTCTCACCGGAATCAGGATAATAAAAAATTTGGGAATTCAGAATTTGATCACTCCAGGTGATTCAGCAAATACGATAAAATGGTTAGGAGAAAAAGGGGGGGGTCCTTGGAGACTGAATCATTATCTGACAGAGGCTTGGGATTCTTTGGACTATTTAAATGTTAATTTAGTTTGGATTCCCAGGGAACACAATCATACTGCAGATGGCCTAGCTATATTTGGTGTGTATTTGGAGCATTTGTATAGTGACAAGCTTCCTCCTTTGTAACTTGTAGGGGTTCTTCCCCTGCTTTGTATATCTTCCCATGTTCCCTCTCTTTATCTTAATGAATTCTGGTTAAATTTTCTAAAAAAAAAGGCTGTGTCGATCCTCTGTATTTTCTTTTTCATCTCATACAAGAACCTCTTGTTATCAGTCACAAAAAAGGTGGTCAATTTTCACAATTTGATCATGATATGCACTCCCATGATACTGGAGGAGTCTGGCATATATTGGCAGAAAAAGTTTCAAGTTTCTAAATTTGCAATGGACAATAATTTCATGTAAAGAGGAAATATTAAAATGAAGTGTTGTAAACCAAGTCCTTTTGAAACAGTTGCCATTCCACCTATCTGAATGCTTTGTTGGATGAGTGGTTTTGTTTAGTTTAAACAGCCATAGTTAATTGTTTAGGAGTCGCTATGCCATCCTTTTTACTTTGTAGATGCTTTTTATTTGTTAATGAATAGTGATTTTCTACATGGGTTTGCTCTTTGATCCCTTGAGCTTTTACTTGTCAAATGAAAGAAAAAGAAAAGGTGGATGTTATGGTGTCTGTGAAATGTTGTCCCCTAGTAAGCTTATGAGAGACTTCCTTTGGGAACCAGGGGTTAGAAGAAAGACCACTTAGTTAAATGGGAACAGATTTGTAGGTCTAAAGAGAAGGGCAGGCCTGGGTTAGCCAACATAGTCTAGAAGAACATAGCTTTCCTAGGAAATTGACTGGAGGTTTCCTTTAGAAAGAGAAAGGCTTTGTCACAAGGTAATTGCAAGCATACATGGATGATCTGAGAATGGATGGGATGCAAAGGTAGCTCCCAATGCAACTTCTACCTCTCCTTGGAAAGCAATACACGAGATATATCCTTTTTTATTAACCATATTTGGTTTGATGTGGGAAATGCGCTAAGGAGTCTTATTTTAGGAGGGCCTTTGAGTAGGTGAAAATCTACTTAAGGTCCAATTTCCTTTACTCTATGCACTCTCCAAGCACAAGGATGAACCCACTGCTAAATTTGTGGTTTTCTCCTCTTTGGGTTTAAATTGGGATTTTGGGTTTAGAAGGGGTCTTCAGGAGATGGAGTGTGAATCTCTCATCCTTCTCTTGGCCAAGCTTGATTCAGTTTTTTTTTACCAAAGCATAGAGGACACTAGGGTTTGGTCAATATCTTTGGATGGCTTGTTAACTTGCTCTTCTTTCTTTAATATTTTAATACAACCTCATTTATCAAAAAAAAATGGTGAAAGAAATTTTGAGTAGGCCAATCCCTCCTAAAATTCAGGCCCTTTGTTGGGAGACTTTCCTTGGGAGGATAAACACCTATGATGAATTGCAGAAAAGGAGGCCAAACAAATGCCTTTCCCCTCATATGTGCATCCTTTTGCAAAGGAAGTGGTGAATCCATTTCCCATATCTGTTTTTCCTGCCCTTTTGTGCTTTGTATATGGGAGCATCTTTGTTCTCTCCTTGGGGGCAAGTGGTTTTCCCCTTTGGATGTGGTGGGTCTCTTTGATCCCAACTTCTTGAAATAGCCAAAGAAAAGAGGAAGGATTTTGTGGAGGGCAGTAAGGGCAGCTTTGATTTGGATCATATGGGAAGAAAGGAATGGAAGGATTTTCAATGAGAAGAGCCAATCTGAAATGGAAGTCCTGGAAAAAATAAAAATAAAAGTTGCACATTGGGTGAAAACTTTGGAAGACTTTCAAGTCTTCTCATTGAATGACATTTTGAGAAATTGGAAGGAAATGACACTTTCGGATCAAGTAAAGGAAAGAACAATCATGGATTGGAGACCTCTGGTGACCAACTTTATAAAGCTTACCGTTGATGGAAGCTTTATAGGCAACCAAGGTGTGGCTAGGTTAGGACTAGGAGGGGTTTTCTGTGATTCAGAGGGCAAGGTACTAACTTTATTTTCAGGACCCGCTAAGCATGGTGATTCATTGGCAGAAAAATTGTTGGCCTTATTCCGAGGTGTAAAGTTTGCAAAGAAACCTGGATTCCATTAGTTGGAGGAAGTGGTCATTTCCTTGACAAAATGTAATATCCAAATCCCTTGGATCCATAGAGGCACCTTTCGGGAGATTGAAAGTATAATAAGGGAGCTAACTGTCACCTTTAAATGGGTGAGGAGAACTACTAATGGGATGGTGGATACTCTAGCTAAACAAAGGACTTTTAGACATCAAGTGTTTTGGGAAAAATTGTAATATTTTGTTTGATATAGGATGGAGAATTTTCCCAGCTTGATGTTTCTTTATATTTTCCTCAATAAAATTTCTTTTTGCTGGTAAAAGAAAAATGTTGTACCCTAGTAATCTTTTGAGTTTTTGCCACTCCAATCTGTTGCTTTACTATGGATTTTAATCAATTTTAATGACCTAGTGTTACGTGATGATCAGGCTTGTTTCTGTTGGAAACTTAGAAGCTGCTGTTAGCTTACTTCTTTCCACTCCTCCTGAAAGCTCTTATTTCTATGTCAATGCTCTACGTGCGGTTGCTCTTTCCTCTGCTGTGTCAAGGTCTCTGCATGAACTTGCTGTTAAGGTGAATATGGATAGCTTATTGATGTTTCAGTGTTAACATCTGAAATGTGATTTAGTCTCTCTACCTATCTACATGTATTTCAGAGATGCTTAAACTGTAGTATCATCTAGGTTGTTGCAGCCAATATGGTGAGGACTGACAAGTCGCTATCTGGCACACACTTGCTCTGTGCCGTTGGAAGGTACCAGGAGGCTTGTTCTCAGGTGAGTTCCCTTTAAGCAAATTTTCATCTAAACTTCATTTACAGTGTTTATTTGTGTTGTTTGTGGTCAATTCTATACCATAACTGCTATAAATTTGCAACATTTTTATTTCAATGGGTTCTGCTTCATGTTTTATTTCAGAAGTCATTACGAATTTTATTTATACACTAATCTAGAAATGAGTATGTTTGTGCTTGTATATATCTAAGTACTGAACTTAGACTATTAAAATTATTTATGAAAAAAAAAGACTATTAAAATGTCAAACAATGAAAGTGTCTTAAGTAGCACAATGTTGTCAGATAAGTTTGTGCTTGCTTTGATCATGTGAAGTATAAAAATTGTTTATTATGGTAACTTGACTCAAGTAGGGAGTTTCTCTACTCAACTTGCCACATTTCTTCTATGTAAAGGGATGACATGACTAATCCAAGCCATCTACCAAGTAGTGGACCCTTTGGGTTGCACACCTAGTCAATCCAGCAATCCACATCATCCTGTATGCAGTGTTGCATGGAGACCCCACCTTTGGAGGGGATTTGTGAGTTTATGACTCATTCTATGAGTTAACTCATCTCATGTCTGATTCTACAAAATGCATGTCAGACGTGGCTACAATGTGAACCAGGCAGATATACCAAATTGCCCACGCATTGACTCTCCAAAATTATGAGTGCTCACTTTAAATGCCTCTATGTAACAAAAATCCAACCATTTAAACTGTCTAATAGGGGATGCTAATATTTGTATTTTCCCAAACTGTCTAAGGACAAGATTGTCCTTACAAAATAAATAAAAGAAAAGAGCTGTACACCAATGTACATGCCTACTAGATTACAAGAAAGAAAAGGTAAAATTACATAACTACCCTCCATCTTCTCTTCACACTTAACTAAGTGAAATTTGGATTCGTCCTTCCATCCCTTCCATAAGAAGTCTCTCATCTTCTCAATTGTTCTTGCTACCCCATCTAGAATTGGTAATAAAGAAAGTAGGTATGTTGGCACCGATGATGGCACACTTTGGTTCAAATTTCCCTCCTTTTGAGAGGTCTCTTGCTTTCCACAAAGCCAGCTTTCTCTCTATCCTCTCCATCACCAGCTCCCAAATCTTCTTTGAAATACACCTTTCTCCTAGAGGCATTCCCAATTACTTTGTGGGCAGCTTACTGGTTTTGCACCCAAAATAATCTACCAGAAACTGTAGATCTCTTCCTTCTCTCACTGTAATCAGATCACTTCTGTCGATATCAATTCTTTTTTTAAGAAAGGTAAAGTATAGTAAGTTGTATTGATATCAAAAGCATGGCCCTTTGTACAATGAGAAACTGTACATAACATCCAATTAGGGACCCCCAAGAAAGTCCATCCTAAAAAAGGAAGAAGAAAAGGTATCCCCAATCCCAAGGTGGTTAGGGGATAAGACATTTAAAGTCCTTCAGCCTAGCCTTACTGGTAGTTTGCTTTGGAGGTTTGCTGCTGAGTCAGATAAACTTTGGAGGAAGGTAATAGCCAAGAAATATGGACTAGACAGTAATGGGTGGGATGCTGGATTACCCTCTAGCTTTTGGGTGCAGCATGTGGAAAGGAATTTGAAGGAATTTTTAAAGCTTCCACACTTTTCAGGTGGTGTATTAGATATAAAATTGGAGATGGTAGAAGGCTCAGGTTCTGGTTAGATCCCTGGACTGGTGAGAGCAGTCTTAAAGAGCTATTTCCTGCACTGTACAATGTGGCAACAGACAAGGAGGCGTTGGCAGCTGACTCTTTTGTGTTGATTGACAATAGCATTTGCTGGACTCCATCCTCTAGAAGGGTCTTTAATGATTTGGAGATTCAGATGGTAGAAAATAACCTCACTCTACTCCAAAACCAGGCTTTAAATTTACAAACTCAGGACACAAGAGTGTAGAAGTGGAACAAGTCAGGAGGGATCTCAGTCAATCCTTTTACAGCTTTCTAGTGGGAGAAAATGAATTCTCCTTTCCTATCCAGGCCATTTGGGGGACAGCAGCACCCTCAAAAGTCAAGTATTTTGTATGGGCATCAGCTTTAGAGAAATGTCTTTCCAAATAAATGTTGATGAAGAGAGGTTTTATCTGCAATGACTTGAGGTGCTGTCTTTGAAATGTGGAGCTGTAGTCTGTTAGACATCTGTTCTTACATTGCAAGTTTGTTTTAGAAATTTGGAGTTACTCTTCTTGAAGGCCCTGAACCAAGTTGATGCATGCCTGTCTCAGTGAAAGCTCTATTTGAGGAACGGCACATATCTGGGTTGACTAATAAAGGGAAAGTTTGCTGATCCTCCATTCCTTTGGCAATTCTGTGGGCTGTGGGTCTAGAAAGGAACAACAGGACTTTTGAACACAAAGCTTCCTCTGAAGCTGACATCATCAATACAGCTATAGGGGTTATTAGGAGTTGGTTGTCTATACATACTGATTTTAAAGAGGATACTTCTGGTAGTACCTTTTTGAGGATGGCCTTTTTTTTGAGTCCTGCATGGCAACTTTTTCTACAGCTTCTCATTGTACAAAGCACTTTTTTTCTTTAATAGAACTATACTTTTCCTTTTCTCAAAAAAAAAAAATCTAAATACATTGGACAGACATCCAACTCTTTAAGAACCCTACTGCTGCTTAATCATCATTGATTCTGAAGCCATCTTCTGCTAAAAAATTCTGCAATTTCTTTCCAGCCAGATGGCACACAAAATTGCAGCCAGAATAGAGGACCAAAGACCTTCCCTTTCTAGACATACCCTGGACCTGCCAGCCTTTTAACAGGTCCTGCATCAACCCAGGGGTGCACCAATGCAAGTTTATAGCATCAAGAAAATTGTTTCAGATTGAAGCACTGAAACTATAGTGCAGAAATAAATGACTGGACGTCTCCACCTCATGGTTACAGAAAACACAAAGCAGGTCAGGGACATTGAAGCCCTTCTTCACCAGCATGATCTTTGTCAAACATTTATCCAAAATAGCCTTCCAAAGGAAGAATTTAACTTTGGAGGGAGCTTCTATCCCCCAAATGGATTTTCTAGGGAATGGATCTCTTGACTCTCCAACAAGACACAAATAGGACTTACAGAGAACTTTCCAGAATTTATCCACTTCCAACATCTTGTATCTCGAACTTGCAAGTTCAACTGTTGATTTTGAAGGATGGGTTACCAAATCCAGTTCCCAATCATTGAACCCTCTCCTGAAGGAAGGTAACCATATAATCCTATTGTTCTCCACCACAAAAGAATTTGCCATTGAGGCTGACCTGTCCACAACCATAGTAAAAAGAGTCGGGAAAACATCTTTTAGAGCACTACCCCATGCCAAGGGTCCAACCAAAAAAACATAGCCTCCTCCTATCCACCACTTTGAGCTTTAAACCTTCAGTGAACTTACCAAAAGCTCTACAAATGCCTTTCCACACTGTACACCCATAGAAAAGATTGGAATCCATCATGCCCCACCCATTGCTTCTTGAGCTATACTTCTCAATAACCTTTCTCCACAAGCTGTTTGTCTTGGCCAAAAACATCCAGAACCATCTTCCCAACAAAGCAATATTGAACAACTTAACCTTCCTGATTCCAAGTCCTCCCTGGCTTAAAGGTTTACATTCCTGCTCCCAGTTAACCAGGTCATACTTGTTTGAGTCCTTCCATCCAGCCCAGAGGAAGTTCCTCATTTTCTCCTCTATTTTATCAGCCACACCAGAAGGAATTGAGAAGATGGATAGGAAGTAGGATGGAAGGCTATCCAAGACACTTTTGATTAAATTCACCTTACTTCGTTTGGATAGGTAATGAGCCTTCCAGGAAGCCAGATTTGAATCTAATCTTTCAAGGACAGGATCCCACAAAGATTTGGAAATGCACTTTGCACCAAGAGGAAGATCCAAATATTTGGAAGGGAGTCTTCCCACCTTACATCCTAGTACATCAGCCAAGTCCTGCACATTTGGCACTTCCCCTACTGCCATCTTTTCACTTTTAGAAAGATTAACCTTCAGGCTTGATACCACCTCAAACCAGAAAAGTGTTTTAAGTTACTTACCTGTTCCACCTTGGAATCACAAAAATAGAGTGTATCATCTGTGAACTGCAAGACAGGCACCTTCATTCCATTGTTGCTAATCTCAAAACCCTCTAAATATCCTCAATCCGAGGCTTTTTCCACCATCCTGCTCAAACCTTCCATTACAATGAGGAAGAGTGATTGGAGACAAAGGGTCACCCTGCCTTAGTCCTCTTGAAAGTTTGATTTGTCATTTAGAGTCATAAATCAATATTGAAACGCTGGATGTTGTAATGCATACCTTCATCCAATTCCTCCATTTGGATCCAAAGTGCATCCTTGCCAACATATAGTCTAGAAAGGCCCAATTCACATGCCTTTTCCAGATCAATTTTACAAATTAGACCTCTCTCCCCACTTCTCTTTCTTGAATCAATGATTTTGTTTGCAATTAGGATTCTATCATGGATATGTTTATTGTGGACAAAAGCTCCTTGGTAATCAGAGATAGTCTTGATGCTAAAATCTTGGCCCAGATCTTAGACACTGCCAATTAGGCTGATGGGGCAAAAATCTTTCAATTTGCTGCCCCACCTTTTTTGGGAATTAATGAGATGAAGGAAGCATTTAGACTTCTCTCCAAAGCTGCTTAACTGTAAAATTCTTCCAGGACCTTGAGCAAGTCTGACTTGATTAAACCCCAGAATTTCTTGTAGAATAAAATTGTAAAACCATTTGGAACAGGTGTCTTCTCCCCTTCCAATTCATCAATAGCATTATTGACCTACTCCTATGAAAAGGGCTTTTCTAGCTCAACTGCCTGCTGTTCTGTTAGCATTGCAAAATTAAGACCATCTAACTTGGGTCTGAACTGACAGGGGTCCTTATACAGTTGCTTGTAGAAGCTCACAATGGCTCTTTGAATCTCTCTCTAATCTTCTACCAGCCTCTCATCAACCTGCAACTTTTTAATGGAATTAACCCTTCTTTTGGCATTAGCTATTTTATGGAAAAAAGTTGTGTTGTTATCCCCAAGCTTTAACCAAGTGACTCTTGACTTTTACTGCTATTTTACCTCTTCTTGAAACACTAGAGAGTCATATTCTTTCTTTGCCAGCACCCTCTTCCTTTTGAGACCTTCCTTCAAATCTTCTCCTTCATCCTTTTAAGTTCAGATCTGTAATAATTTTTAAGCACTCTTCCTGTCTTTTGAAGATCTTTCCTTTTTCTGTTCTTTTTTTTTTTTCCCTTTTAACCATTTGAGTTTTTTTGGTAAAAACATGACTACCAGGCCCTCCTTATGTCAATATTAATTCTTAAACCCAAGGCTTCTTCGAACCAGATAAGAATCATGCAAATTGTCTCCATTTTATCAATGAAATAGTTCTATGAATTATGTGAATAATATTAAAAATCATGATACTTAATTATCTAATAAAACATTATTTATGTGAATCATGCCCATGTATCCTACAGCATGACTCCTGGAAATCTGTTAGATTTTGATTCCTGTGTTTGTGTCCATGCAGCATTGCCTGTATGTCACTTTTTATAGTTCTTTAACAATTGTGGCCATTGAGAATATAAATATTTTAATATTAAACCTTCTCACAAACTGGGATTTATTATTATTTTTTGTGTTATTGCTGCCATTGTGGATTACCTATATAGTTGGTTTCTAATTAATCTTACCTCTTTCTGCAGCTACAAGATGCCGGATTCTGGACAGATGCAGCAACTTTAGCTGCTACCCATTTACAGGGATCTGATTATGCAAGGTTTGTTTCTGCTTTTTTCTCAATTTATACTGATAAGTTGTTCTATGTAACAATCTTCTTTTCAAGTTTTCTGTTGTTGGTTTGCAACTTCTATGTGCATTGGAAATTTGAAAATGTTGTCACTTGAATGGAAGCGCAATATATGCATCCATTTCAATTTATAAACACTGTGATTATATGCTGTACAAAGCCCATCAGGCTTGGAAGATACTTTCCAGGAAAAAGAAATTTAGGTATTCCCCTTTCATCATGAAGTAGTTTTCAGTTGAATAACAATGAGAAGATTCTAAGATTTTGGCTGCAAAGTTTGGCATGTTTAAGTCTTAGAAGTAACCAGTTGGGCATTCAGAAGAATCAGTAGATATATTATAAATTATATACATGTAATTAAACATTTTTCTTATATTGGTTGTTCATGCTTTAGCAAATAGGGTTTTCAATCTTATCTATTGGACATTGAGGCCAGCAAACTCCTTTCTGGATAAAATTGTCAATTGCAATCTCAGCATATGACACCAAATTCATAAGATTGATTTAATCCTTTGACAATTGGTAGTAGTGTGACTATTTGATATATTTTGATCTTACAGGGTGTTGCAGAGATGGGCTGATCATGTCCTTCATGCAGAGCATAACATCTGGAGGTAATGCATTATGAAGTTTTCAGCTGTGCCATTGTAACTATAAAGCTAAACAGCTACTCTAATCTAAATATGCAGGGCTTTGATACTGTATGTTGCAGCTGGTGCATTACAAGAGGCATTAGCTGCACTTCGTGATGCACAGCAGCCAGACACAGCTGCTATGTTCTTACTCGCTTGCCATGAAATCAACAGAGAAATTGCTTCCAAATCAGAAAATCCAGATGATCTCTTAAGGTCATCAGTTGAAAACCAAAAGTCGGTTTTGCCTTATCTGGATCCTGAGCATGTAGATGTAATTGCAGTCGGTGAATATTTTGGGCAGTACCAGAGGAAACTGGTTCATCTTTGCATGGATTCACAACCAGCTTTTGACTAGCAGGATTAGGTTGAGATTACATTGGTTCAGTTAAAAGATTCCACCAGAGTAGAGCTAACATCTATAATTCCAAACACGTCAATTAGTTCAAAGATTCCTTCTAACATCAAGGATTTCTTGGTTACTGGCTTTTTGGTACCAGCTAAAGGCCTCATAGTTAATGGAGAATGGGAACAGCATCAACTCGATTGATTTTCATTTTGATTATGTAATGTTCTTTATGTATCTAAACTGGAGAAACCAGAAAATCAGTCCTTGGATGCACTTGGGGAGAATAACATCCCAACCAAATTATGCCACTTGCCAGCTACAGAGTCCCAGGTGCAGTAATATCATTGATCAGTTATCGATTCATGATTTAGAGGTTGGAAACGATGTATTGCAGGTATTCATCAAAGGAGATAATTGCCCGTGCAGTTTTGTAGTTGTAAGTCTGACTTTCCTAGTTAACATGTTTTCTGGTTTTGCAAGAGGTATTACTGGTTTATGTACCCTGATGACCCTAAGGATGTTGCTGGAACAGTTTTGGACAGGGCAAGATGATCAATTTATGGCTGTTAATTTTTTTATTTTATTTTTATTTTTATTTTTTCTGTTTGAAAGTTAAAACGGTTGATTATTTATATCAATCGTACTGGTGGTCCGGTTACATCCAATGGCTTTGTTGGTGGGTTTTGTAAGTTTTTCTATTCTGTAAAGATCACCAATGTACAATTCATTTCATATTATTTGAATGTTTATTTGTTCGTTGAAATAATGAGTTTTGATGTAAACTGACGATAATAATGAGAACGTGGGCTTCTATCTCATGTTGAAATTCCTTTTCTTTTATGAGTTGGTTAAACCATTCTTCGTTTTAGGTCGACAGCAACTGCAGAATGACCTTGCCCACCTAAACGTCCTCACATGTCACATTTCCATGTTCAGATGATTAGCATCCACCACTGACACTGATTAGCGCTCAATTAAGAGATTAAACAGGCCAAAACTCAGAACAATCAGATCAACGCCACATTGTATTTTGGCAATTCTTTATTTTTTCGGTCATTTTTGCAACCATTTATTTGAACAGTGAAAAAGTAACCAAATCATGATATCCGGTCATGACGACCGAAATAAATACCATATTCTAAAGTGCGGTTGTCCGCATGGGCCTACTCTCTTTTGCTTCCTAACCCCTTGGTTGTTTTGAATGGAATAAAAAAACTAAAAACAAAAGGGTAAATTACAAAGACCTCCCATGTACTATGGGATCTGTGAGAAAGACCTTTGTGTACTTTGTTTTGCGATAAAGACCTCCCCTGTACTATGACAGTGAGACAAAAACCCCCTTCCTTAGCCTTCTGTCCAAAGAGGCCCTTATAATATTTTGTAATCCCCATATTACCCCTATAATAACTTTTCGAACAAGGGGAAAAATATTGTTCATCTTCCCCAACCTCACGATACACAAACAGCAGCGGCGGTTCATGCACTCCAGTCCAATTCCCCTTGTAATGGGTTGTGAGAGCATACGGTGATGTCCTCAATCCCTGTTTCTTCCTTCAACTTTTGGTTCAATTCATGCACTCCGGTCCCCTTGAAAATGAATGAAGAACCTTCAATGGTGTCGTCAACATTTCTATTCTCATCCATAACATGGAAGTAAATTGTCCGGCCATCAAGCTTTGGTTGTGAATTATCAAAAGAAGTACTTGACTGAAAGCAATGAAATAAGCAGAAAACCACTAACAAGTCAATATCGATTGCAGAAGGTACTAAATCTATATACTGCATGCTGCAAGAATCAAATAAGACGAACCTCTAATTTTGATAATTTATTGGACTTAATCGAGATGGATGAAGGCGGAGTTGGTTTGGAATCAGAGGTATCATCAGATTGGGGAACAGTTTGTGTAGGATGAACGGGGGAATTGATATGGATTTCAACGACATCAACATCCCATAAGATCCAATCTTGAGTTGTAGTTTTGTGAGGGATGTCGTGAGTGATGGAATTCCTCCGAGGAACACCACCATTTGCATGCAAGAAGTTGCCGTAGCGAGTCCTGAGCTTAACTTGAAACCCTTCCTTGATGGGCTCCCACTCGACGGAGGAATTCGACTTTCTGGGTGTAGTCTGAAGAACCTTCTTCCCGGTCAATCCAAGAAGGAAGGCCTCATTAGAGGCAGTGAGATTTCTACCATAGCAGCTCTTGAGACGAACATAGTTCCCCCCTTCAACAAATTCAACACCCCACTTGGCGTTCCAAGACGAACCATTGCGGTCTTGGGACACCGATTCTTTGTCTTCCTCGATGAAGAGGTACTTCTCGTGGTGGCTCCGGAGACGAACAACCTTGGCTTTGTGGAAAATTTCCATTGCTCCACTCTTAATCAAACTAACCATTTCAAGATTGCAATGTAGAAGAGGCATACCAAATGGGATCAAAGAAAGAGCAGAGATACACTCCTCAAAATAGGATATAGAGAATTGATCAGAAACAGAAATAACAATATATATAAAATCTGTATCTAGGCTTCAGTTGCCTAAATCAAATCAGTCAATGAATATGTTAAATAGGTTTTAAGAGAAAAATGACAAAAAACAATAGAAAAAAATTAGTGGAGTATTTTGGAAATTTAACTCATTCCATCATCTGATTTAATAGTCAAGGGTTCTTTGTCTCACAGTCATCGTACAAGAGGGTCTTTGTCACAAAACAAAGTACAGGGGTTTTTATAATTTTACCCAAGAAAAAAGCAGGAACTAATTACAACCGAATCTGAATATAATAGCATTCAGTTCTCAAGACCGTGTTCACACCGGTGGCACATTCCCTTACAGACTTGCATTGGTAATATCTCCCATTGAAAAAAAAAACATTTTAAGTATGGAGATATTCTAAATGTATGGTTGTAAAGGACAGAGTGGTGTGATCACGGTCTTGTAAAGATTGAATCCGAGGGGCATCTCTTAACAGAAGCCCGTGCATCACACGGATCTCTTCTAGTTTTACCCTAAAGATAAACCACCTAAACAAGCACTGAATATTTCTACTGCTCTTGCATGGTGTACATGGAAACATGTAGGTGATTTACCTGGTCTAATCACTTTAAGTAGGAGCGAGCATTGTTAAATTAAAACTGAAAAACCGTACCAAAATTTTCGGTTTTGATTTATTTGATTTGGTTTTTTGGTTTTTGATTTTTTTTTATTTAATTAATTCGATTTTAAAAAATTTAGATTTCGGTTTCAGTTTCGATTTTCAGGATTGAAAATTCAGTTAAACAAAAAACCGAATAACAGAAATTTATTATATACATAATAAATTACCAGTAACAGAGCCAAGGAAAGACTTTCCGGTTCCTGGAAATCTGGATTCTGGAGTTCGCGAGAAACATCGATGAGAGAGACGGAACAAAGCTTCTCCTTTCACATCGTCGATGAGAGAAGTCGTCCAGGACGTTATAGTGGAGCTGCCTCGAAGGAGGGAGGAGGGTGAGTGGCCGACGTAAAGAAATCGGAAGCCGAAGTCCTCGATGACAAACTCCGCCGGTGGAGAGTCGGGTGAAAAGAAGGTTGACGAGAGGCTCTACAAGTATGGAGAAGGCGGTTGGGTCTACGCGGAAGAGTAAGCGGAAGACGCGGTCTTAGATCTCTTTCTGGGGGTTAGGGTTGATAAGGTAGCCCCTGTTCCTGTTGAAGGGACGGCGGAGGGAGACGGAAGTTAGGTCCTCGCAAGCTTGGAGATGGTCGGCGATGAGCCATTTAATGGAGGTGATCGGGTAGCCAGAACAATTAGGAACCACCACCAATGGGTCTCTCGCTATCCCGACCTTGCAGTTGCAGAGACCTGAATTCATCACCATCATGTTCGACATCTCTCCCAAGTCCCAACAACTTGTTTCAGTCCGTTCCCGACTTTGCTAATTGCAACGAGAGGACAAATAATCATACTGTAGTTTCGGTATGTCAATAAAGCATTTGATCTGGATTTTAAGCTTGTGGAATTGGACCAAACAAGAGGTCAGATCATGCTGGGGGTGGTGGATAATCATCTTAATTGACTTTGACAACCTGCAATTTTTGGATCGCTGAGCAGAGAAGATATGGAACCGAGTTTTGTTTATGCCCAGATTTCTCAGAATTCAAATGATGCGGACACTCAGTAAGTGAAGGCTTATACTGGACCCAAACATTGTAATCCAGAAACACTTAAACCAAGTTCCAACTTTATTTCTAATCCGGAATGGGATTTTGTCAAACTGAATCCAGAAAGAAATTCAAGCACCTGGACCAAGAAACCCAGAAATCCAGGAAATAGGCATTGCCACTTATGATAGGAAAAAGAGTAAAATTCATACGTTTTTCTTTACTTCATTATTATTTTTCTTTCCATTACATGATCGACAATCCTTATAACCAACTTGGGGAGCAGAGATGCGCAAACACAGTGAAACAAAACCAAAGTTCTGTCCCCTGAAGAGATTCATCCAATGTCGTGGTGAACCAGGTCATAGAAACATGCAAAGCTCGGCCTCATATGATCACATTACTTCAATTGTTAAAAGACATTCTTTGCTTCTGACTCTCAGTTGGCACCTTCACATCTTTTGCTAATCCAATAGCTTGCAGAAGTCTCACCGTATACCAAGTCATGTCGAGCTGCCACCACTCTAGTCCATGTCTGGCAGAGTACTCAAAGGCATGGTGGTTGTTGTGCCATCCCTCTCCAAATGCTAGCAAGGCCACCCACCTGCACACATCCAAGCTCACAAATGAGAAGGAGAACTCAAATGAATTGAGAATGAACAAAGTTGGTTGACGATCCAGTACCAATTGTTCCTCGATAAATCTCCAGTGTTCCAAGCCTGCTGTCCCCAAACATGGCAAGCTGAATTCACTAGCCAGGTGATGTGATAAACCCACACAATCCTCACACCCTGCATTATTTGCTGAAATTATCTGGAGGAAATATCTTCACATTTTGAACTTTAACAGTTAAACCAACAATGTCTAGTCCTAACTAGTGGACGATAGACAGACCCACAAACTCACATGCTGAATCAGTGGAGGACACCCTCAGCCCATGGTCTGAAAACTCAATTTAGGGTTCAAAATGGAGCTGACCCCCCAATTTGAATGGTCTGGACTAATAATACAAGAGATAAAGGATTAGAGGCACACCATGAATGAGATGGGACCAGGCCAACAGGGCCTTGATTCACTAAACAGTAGAAATAAGCAATCTTTTCAAGGTATGACGTTTGAGTATGACCAGGGAAGATAAAGGTTTACAAAGTTAGAATTGCTCTTTTCATACAAGATGGGCTTAAGTGCTGAATAAACAGAAAGAAAGGTGGTGATATCCTTACCATGCCCCAGACTAGGTAGGGAAATCCGCCCACTGCATATAAGACAGCCCCCAGTGCAATCGGATGAGCGATATACGTCCTCTGAAGGAACCTGTAGAAGGGTTGCTTCTGCAAATCCTCAACGTTATTGAGTTCTCCACACTGCAGAATTCTTCTTAGAATTAGCAGATCCATCAAATCATATGTTAAATCATATGTTATATTGGAAAGAAACAGAGATATTGAAAGAGAGAATCTCTTACCCTCTCAACAACAGACCTGGTGTCGAAGAGCCAGCTCATGTGACTGAACCAAAACCCTTCAATGGGACTATGCGGGTCTCTATCTGAATCACAGAACTGGTGGTGGTACCTGTGCGTGCTCACCCAATCCACTGGATTCCCCTGCGACCCATGAAATACATTAACTAGGGAAAAGAAAGGCATAACCGCATAACTCGTTTTTCAAAGCAGAAGAGAAGAGCTTAAAAATGAAATAGGTAGTCACTGAATATGCTCGGAGCGTCACTCTCTCACCTGGAGGGCCAGAACTCCGCAATAGGCAAAGAAATATTCAAGCCATTTAGGAAGCTTAAAGCTCCTGTGGGAAAGGTTTCTGTGGAAAGAAAGAGTGATTCCGAATAATCCAGTCACCACATAGAGCGCCACAGCCACCCAGAACGCTCCCCAATTGAAAGTGAAAGGCGCAAATAAGCACAGAACATGCATCGCCAACACTACCCCTGCCGTGGCCACATCCAGGGAATTCCACTTCCTTCCAAAGTAGACTCTCCTCCTCTGCTTCACCACCACATCCGACAACAGAATCCTCCCAAATTTATCCCCAGCCGTCGCCGCCGCCGCAACCAGTAATGGCCTCGTCTCTCTGTGTCTCCGGCGGTGGCTGGTAATGTCGGAGACGAAGAGGGTCCTCCTCCTCCTGTTCCCCACATTCTCCCCTCCAGATACTTTGAAGGATTGGAGACGTAGAGCCCCACCAAAAGCACATACTGAAGATGGCCTGGGCAGCGCAGTTGGAGGGACGGAGGGAGAAGAGAGATTGAATCTGGCATTGGATGGTGCTGCTAAGAGAGCCATGAACGGCTATAAGTACGGTTGTATCGGTGAGTAGATTGAATTAAAAAATAATAATAATAATGGGTTTTACTGTTTTAGGAACGGATTCATGGCTAGGCTGGAGGGAGGGTCTCTTTTCAAAAACCCCATTTCATCCCAGACGTGTGAGAGTGGGAGTGGGAGAGAGAGAGAGAGAGAGAGAGAGAGAGAGGAGGACGAGCGGAGCGGAGCGAGCGAGATACGTTTATTTCATGGCAGAGCTGGAGACTGGAGGTGAGGAAACAACACCAACGTGGCGCTAGTGGCGATAAGGTGGTGCCACTCGACTTCGGCCCATGAAATCAATCAAAAAGATAAATATGAGGAGTGGAGTGAATAAGAAGTGGGCCATGAGCCCATGACGCATCAAAAACGTAGAAAAATGGAGAGAGAGAGAGAGAGAGAGATCGGAGAGCAAGTGCCCATTTGAATGGATTCATGTGGTGTGGGCCGGAATATTGGGTTGATGATAAGATCAGATCAGTAGCCAAGTCCAAACCACAATCAAAAAGGAAACCTAAAAAGCAATGTAGAATTCAATAAACACATGGAATGGAATGGAAAGTTGGTTTATCAGCCTTTCAGCAGCTGAGTTTGGTATTTTTGCATTCACTTTCTATATATGGTCTTCAGAAAGTAGAAAATTACGGCAAGTTCAATTCAAAAAGAAATAAAATAAAATGAAAATTTCTGTGGTCATTCTAGATTTTTTGGGGGGGACTGGGACATGTGAATCAGGGTGGCACATATGTTGTTCACACCATGAGCATCCGTTGTTGGAGACAGATAAAAATTTGTTTTATGTTTAGCTGAAACTAGTAATAGTACGTGCTATCCTCATATGCAAGTAAATATTATATATAATGGAAAAGTGTATATATTGCGGATCTGAATTTTACTTCAATATTACACAATTCAAAATGATAAATACCTCACCCTAAAATATCAATACCTGCCCGTGTGTTGACATCAATTTCAAGTTCACTTACCAATGGTATTGTGAGGCTAAGAATTCTTAAGGTGTGCTGAACGGTCATTCTCCCTTATATATAGTATTTGGATTTAAATTTTGGGAACTGCACTGACATTATGATAGGTATGTGATTTATATAGTATAGATAAATATATGAAATGAGATTGAACTTTTTCAATAAGTTGCTACCTTTGTTTGGATCCAATCATTTAATGTGAATATGAAAGTATATTGATAGTTGGGGCATTTAATAAGCACAAAAACTCTTGATGGAAATATTTGCCACATCAAGTTAGATTAGAGCAAATAACAGAGGAAGATCTATTTATGAGTAAAGTATACATGCATTGTATAAGGCAATTTTAGATAATAATAATAATTTCAATGTTTTTATTAGAATCCATAGAATTTCAAGTCTTACTATCTTCATATATATCAATGTTTGTAATTTGTAATCGACTTGCATAGATTTCTGAGACGGTTTCAATCTAAATTTTGCTGCAAAAAAAAAATTTATTGACTT
Source organism: Nelumbo lutea (assembly GCF_056320005.1). Taxonomy (NCBI): domain Eukaryota; kingdom Viridiplantae; phylum Streptophyta; class Magnoliopsida; order Proteales; family Nelumbonaceae; genus Nelumbo; species Nelumbo lutea. The sequence continues at coordinate 15,727,281 of NC_142691.1, forward strand.
TATCAACAACAATAATTCTCTTTTTATTTTGGTTTTTTTCATTTTTAGTCATTCCATCATAATAACAATAATTCTCATTTATTATATATATATATATATATATATATTAATATGATGAATATGTAATATTAGAGAGACACCCAAAATTTCTACAAAATTTATGATTTTTTTGTATTTTTCATTTTTACTATTTGATTTATGACATCACAACTTGATTTATTTGATCTAGAGAATAATGTAATGCAATTCCGGTTAGTTTTTAAAGCATTGGTCTTTTATTAATGCTTTTTATCTTATCATTAAATTGGCCATTTGACCACCACACTACTTGCCATTTGAACTAGTTGACCCATCACCTGACCAAGATTCTAGGTCCATTTCACCACCACACTTCTTGCCTACAAAAAAAAAAACATTGAATTAATCAACAAATGGTGACCTAACAAATTGAATCATTGGACCATTTGAACTAATCAACAAGGTCACACATTAGATATTAAGGGCTTGTTTGTTTGATCTGACGTTTGACCTCTGGAAGTGCAATAATTACATTAAGAGGTATATTGGTATTGGCGAACTTTTCTTTCCTTTGAACTCTTAATGTAGAGAATATTGTTCTGAATTCTGAATTATGAATTCTGAAAAATGTCAAATGTCCAATTTAACCCCATATAAGAGAATTTTTATTTATCTATATAATTCAATAAAGAAACAATATTAAAATTTATTATAATAAATATTACCTAATATTAATTATTATTAGTAATTATTTAATAATAAATTAATGATTAATTCATTAATTATTAATCACTAATTAATAATTAATAATTAATTAATACTTATTATTAATAATTAATATTTATTACTAACAATTAATTAACTATTATTAATAGTAGTTTATTATATTAATTAATTAATAATAAGTAATAATAATTAATTATTCTTATGATTAATTAATAACTATTATTAATAATTAATTAACTACTATTAATAATGATTGATTGATTGATTTATTGATTAATAATTAATTATTACTTAATTATGAATTATTATTATTATTATTATTAATTAATGAAATATTATTAATAATTAATGAAACTGTACGATGATAATTAATATTGTAATTAATTAATTTCTATTATAATATTACTATAACATATTATAATATTAACCATTAATTTATAATGTTAGTAACATTATATGATTATATTATAATATTAGTATTGCGAATATTCTATTAATATTATATTATTACTATTCATAATTTATAATACTATTTAATATAAATAATTATTGGTTTCATTATAATATTATAATTGGTAAATAATATTCTAAATAATTAGTTATAATAATTAATATAAGTAATTATTAATAGCACTATAAAATGATAATGAATAATATAGTTAATGAACTATTATTATAATAATAATATAATATGAATATTATAGTATATTATAATATTATATTATAATAATATTATGGGGAAAATAAAATACTGGTGGTGGGTCCGATGGGTCTTCACTTGAGATGTTCTAAGTTAATTGAGCATTAGAAAATCTATCTTTTCCCTACAAAATTTCTATCTTTTCTAAAATATTTTTATTTTTATTTTTTAATTATGATAATCATGAAAATGCAGGTTCGAGTATGAGCTGCCACTTTGGGTAACAACCTTTTCAATCTGATTATGAACAAATTTTCATAGCCTGAAGCTTTATCTCTTAAGGCTGTGTTTGGTTGCAGTACAAATTCATTGGCACTGATGCAAAACTATGGTAGTGCAAATGATTTAGATACAAGTTTTGATTTATTTTGTTTCAAAATTTACCCTACCTTGTTTGGTTGCAATAAAAATAAAATAAAATAAATCCCAAAATAAAATAAAGTAAAACCCAAAACAAAATTAAACCAAAATTTGCATTTTTTTTTATTTGCACTCCTATATATTTGTACTAATACAAATAAAATTGCGCTGCAACCAAATACAACCTAATCAACAAGCCTAATCAACAAGTGGAAGGAGAGATGATCTTGTAGTTGGGTGAAGAATCTTGGTTGTGTTTTTGTAATAAGTTAATTGGATGGATTTGATTATATGAAACCTTTGAACTTATTAGTAGTAGTCAGCACCAATGAATGAACCAAGGAGGATTATATGGGAATTGGCGTTTTAGTGCCTCCGAAATTACATTTTTCTTTTGTTTCGCTTATATTTGTGACCAGTGACCACATTCAATAAATATTGACAGTTACTTTAGAATTTTGTTTAAATCATTTTAAGGGTAGGTTGAGGATATTTTGTGAGACAGCTTGACAGGTGTTACAAAATTTCAGTGTTCGGTAATGCGTGTTTTTTCCAACAAAAACAATCAAAAGCAATAATACTTGTGCAACGAAAAGCATGAAGTCGTTTTGGATTATTTAACTCTTTTACTTTACACTTTGAGCCAAATCATAATGCATAAAGTACAAATGTATATATGTTACATAACAAAATTTAGGTTATGAGACAACTGGTGGAATTTATCATGTCATATATGATAAAGCAACAACTGTGATAAAACCCCTCCCTTAGATCCCGCATTGGTGGGTTCCTCCCTTTCTGTGATAAAGCAACCAAACACAAACACTTCATTATGTTTAAAACATATTTCGTGCTTCTATGTTTTGAAAAACAGAAAAATAGAAACTTATCCAAACATAACCTTATTTTTAAGATTGATTTTACCTTATAATCACCTTAATTACTTTAACTTTCATGACCTGCATCAAAATCAAGACGAGTACCGCTTTTATAATAATATAGATAGCAATAGCGGTTATTAATGACATCATGGTAACAAATCAGATCAGGTAGTATTCATCAAATTTCGCCATGAGTTTGAATTGGTCAAAGCTCTTCCTTTCTGGCGTTATGGCCTCATTCACGTCTTGGTAAATGGTTTATTTGGGTAAACACACTTAATGAACACTTTTCAGATAAGAGTACTCCCTAGACTTGTTAGTTTGGGCTTGGTTTTGCCTCTGTATTAATAGAATACATTTAGGATTGAACCTAAGCCCAGCCCTCATATAAAACCCAGTAAAGCCTGGGCTCATGTTTGGGCCCGACCAAAATTTTGATTTTTTTTTTATTTAATAAACACTATTTTATTTATATTAAAAGACCTCAAAAGTTAAAAATAATGAAAGATTTCACTACTACTTGAAAAAATGAGAGAAAGAAAAGACATTATATATATATATATAATATTATCAAATCATGCTCAGGCCTACGCTTTTTTGAAAAATTCTAAGCCCAATCTAAAAAAGGTCAGACTTAGTGTTTTGGGCCCAAGACTGAATTCAAGATTGTAGACCTAAAATCATGTCCAATCCCAATTTAAAATGGGTTTAGGCCAAGCCAAATTAGGCTACTCGACCCATCAACATACTAGATAAAGGACTAAAGATGTAAAGTGACCAATTTATTCAAAAAAGTGTTTGAAAGGACTATTATTGCATCAAGTATTAATCATTTTTTATACGCAAAAATAAATAATTTACCCGAGAAATGTATTATTATTCAGTTAAATGAGTCGCTTAAGAATCCTTTTTTTCCCAATAAAATAGATATATTTAATTTCCTTTGTAATTACCAACTTATCCACCCTCACTTCAAGAAAAAAAGGAACGAGGCCTATGTATCTCCTGCTTACAAACTCTTCCCACATGACACTACAGTTGCGCATTGGGAATCTCCTCATAAATGACAAAAAAATATTCTATTTGGATGGCTGTAGTGTTATGTGGGAAGAGATAGTCGGTAAGAGATTAGGAGTGCAAAAAATCCATATATTGATTTTTTATATCAGATATTCTTTAATCTCACCCTGATATTTTCTCTTTATGAGGAGATTTTTTTTTTCATTGGTTTTTGTGGTTAAATCTCGCTTCCTCCACGTTCCTCTTTCTATTATTGGATTAGTTGCAGTTGCAGGCCTGCAGTTCAGTTCAGTGACTTCATTCTCTCTCTCTAACCCGCACTTCTGTTCTCTAGGTTGAACTCATTTGGCTGGAAAAGCAACAAAAAAGCCAAAACATCTAGCGATTTCTACGCAACAGAACTGGCTTCCATGGCGTTGTTCACTTCTTCAATCTTGTCTTCTCCGTCGCAACGTAGCTCTGTTTCTAGCTTCAACGTCGGTCCATCTGTTTCCCACATTTATGGTGCGCGCCCCTTGTTTTACTTCCTCCTCTTCACTTTTCTATTGCACCGAAGCCAAGAAGCAGAATTGGTAGATACTAGATAAATTCGAATTCGTTCTTGCCACTTCAATTTTACTAGCCTGTTTGGTGTGATATGATTTAGTAGACAACAGGGTTTTAATTATTGATGCCCTGTTCTTATTACGCTTCCTAGAATTCATGTTTCTAGATCATTAATGTATGATAATATGAATTTTGTATAAGGGGATTTAGTTTTGTTGGTGTTATTGTCATATGAAGATAGACATTGCATCATTTCATGTTCTTCATTCAAACAACATGGTAGTAACCATCGATTAGGATCTTGCCATAAAAGTTCTCCTCAAGGATTCAATTTCGCAATTTCGCTCTGAAAGTGTATTTTCCAAACATGATCCTGATACAAGTTGATTTTACAAGCGTGAAACTCATATTTTTTTATATCATCTAAATGGTTGATTCTATCCCAGATATAGGTACTGGAAAAAAAAGTTTCTTAGATCAAGGCGCATAATACAAGAAAAATTATTGTTCTGTTACGGAACTTAACAAGTTCTCAAGCAGGTAGTTATTTCATTGGGGCTCCTTTGCGAGGGTATCATCCAGAGAAGCGGAGGGCCAACAAGACCAAAATGAAAATAAGCGCTGCTGCTGTTGCAACAACTGCCACAGAGGAAATCAATGAGTATGTCTCTTCCTTGATGTCTCTGCCTCTAATGACTTAATAATGCTTGGCTTGGGACCCCCATATGTAATCTTGAATAAGGAACTTGTATGGCATGACCCTTCCACTCTTGCCAGTACTGGGTTTACTAGAAGGTATTCCAGTCTTTCATTTCCTGTCCATGTAACCTTCTTCAATTATGGAAGGTCATTCTTGCCATTGATGTTAGCATGCAGTCAGGTTGGGAACTTGGGATTCACTCTATGGTTTTAACCATGGAGACTTTCTATATCCAAAATTGGTCCAGTTGGATGATTGTGAACCGTTATTTGTCTATTTGGACCACCTTTGTTTTTAAATCCTTATTGTCTATTTGGACCACCTTTGTTTTTAAATCTCCTAATAGTCAGAAGGATAAATTGGATGAGTGCGACTATCTGATTTATGATCATCTCAGCTACTGCATAGTTCAAATTCAAGATGATAAGTCAAAAGAGGTGCAAACTGCCAAACTCATGCAAAGTAAGATTATGGTTAGCATATGCAACCAAGCTGCTAGGCAGAGACCTTTTTCTAATGTTTCGAATTTGCAATATCTCATAGGCCAAAAAATTACCCAAACAGAAATGTAACCATCATCTCTTACATGATGGCCCTTTTTGTTATCCAATCAAGTCATTTTTTCATAGAGCATTAATTTATTAGGACCCTTCAACAAGATTCTCAACCACAGACAAAAGAACCTTGTTCTGAAGTAGAAAAATGCCAATGAGTTAAATATTTCATTTATCAATATTAAGTATTGTGAGACATGTAATTCTTTTATAAAAACTAATGGAAAAATCTATTATTCCAGAAAGAATGATTCCAGAAAGATTTTGCCAATCAAACCCCCCCCCCCACCCCCCACCCCCCCCGTGAATTTTGATGAAAACCCACCTGATTGGTTACCACTTTTATGATGCCAGTTGATTGGTTATAAGTAATTCCAGTATCGTCTTTCTGGCATCATATTCAAACCCAAAAACTACATATGCTATCATTCTTCAAAAATCACAGACACAATGCAGTTGCCTATGATATTTTACCATGGATATATAACCTGTTTATCATGCAGGGAGGGGTGCTTGTCTTCTTTTTCCTTACATTATCTATTTAGTCATACAGTTTGTGTTCTGGATCTTTCCATGGCCTGTACTTGAAGCTTGCACCCTTATCCCTCCCTAAGAAATTTAGCATAACAATCTCAAGAGAAATCCTCAGATTTTGCTGACTGTTGCTTCTGTGAATCTGATAGTAATAATTCTTTTTGGTAGGCAAAGCAGCCCAGCAGTTAGTCATTAGTACTGAAGACTGGATTTATGTCTGGGGAACAAACCTACCCAGACTCTACCAACTGGCCAGTTAGCATCTTCAATCTGAAACATTGCTTGATCTAACAGCTTCTAAAATTCCTTGTTCAGGTATTCACTTCCTACATGGGCAGAATTTGACCTAGGAACAGCTCCTGTCTTCTGGAAAACTATGAATGGTCTTCCACCCTCGTCTGTATGTTGGGCACTGCTTCTGAGTTTAAGATGCTTGTGTTTTGCTTTGTTGAATTCTTCCACTGAATCTGTTCTTTGATGGTTTGACCTTTGACAGGGAGAGAAACTAACACTCTTCTACAATCCGGCAGCAAACAAAATTAGTGAAAATGAAGAGTTTGGTATTGCATTTAATGGTAATTTCCTTCATCATAATAAACTTCTAAATTTTGCTACGAATTGTTCAGTGCATTATGAAGTTCGATATCCAGCTCAACAGAAAAGTGGCCTGTGGAAACTACTTGATCAGAAGTTCCATCCCTTTTAATAAAATATTTTTATATTCTTAATTTTCTAACATTTTTCTGTTTGATTTATCAATTTGTTTTCCAGGGGGGTTTAATCAGCCCATTATGTGTGGTGGTGAGCCCAGGGTAATGCTTAGGAAAATTCGAGGAAAAGCTGATCCACCAATATACACAATCAGGATATTTGTTCCTAAGCATGGTTAGTGAGGTTTCATCAATGCTTATACATGCTACTTGGCGCTCATTTAGTTTCTTATGGGCTAACTTTTTGCATCTTTGGCAGCTGTCAATTTGATCTTCTCATTCACTAATGGTGTTGAATGGGATGGTCCCTATAGATTACAATTTCAAGTTCCTAAGCCATGGCGAAACAAGCCAATAGACTTCTTCAATGAGGTATCATGAATACTGAAACCTATGATGCAGGCAGCATTGGGCTATATTTATACTAGTTACAACATTTACCAGTTTTGGAATTGGTTGAACATTGCTCTTGAACTGAGCATTCAATCCTATTAATGAAAGTATAACAACCATATCCTACACGCAGGGTCTGGCAGAAGAATTGAGCAAGGAAGGTGCCTGTGAAAGAGCAATCTATCCAGATTCAAATACTATCATTACTCGCTGCTCCATGATTGGTAATTTATCTGTTGAAGGGGTAAGTATGTAGGTTTCTCTTATTCTTTTCATTTTCTGTCTTTCAAAATCCCAAGTTAATTGAGTGCAGAACTGTAAGACAACATTTGTTGATACAATGGCATACTGCTGCAGGGTGACCGCTGCAATCTTGACCTTGTTCCAGGATGCACCGATCCAAGCTCATCCTTATTTAACCCACTTGCTAATGTAGATGATGGGTCATGTGAAATAGATCTTGACTCTGATGAATAGCATATTCAATAGTGTACTTTCCACCCTTTTCATGTATATCAAAGAGAAAGAAAAAAAAATGATACAATTATATGATTATATCCACGTACTGTAACAGGGTTTTACCATGCATTTCTATGATGCATGGTTAGAACTGAGAAGCATAGGGCTCGTGCCTTGTGACATTCCCTAGGAGCATGCTCATGAGTCATGAGTGAAGACTGCAGGCATGAGGAGATAAGTCTGAAAATCACCAAGAAATGTGAATCCAAGGTGGTGTACGAAGCTATAGGTCCAGCTGTCCAGGTACATTCTTTTTATCCAACTGGGTATTTAACTGTATAACTAAACCATTAAATGCCTCAGGTCCTAAAGCAGCTTATTCTGTACTCGGTGCTTAAAAAGTACTGGTGATTTAGTGAAAAATGGAGGAATCAGCTTTATTTCACACTTTTATGTTTCAGTTTTGCTTCAATTTATGTGTTACATTATAAGGCAATCTGCATCTCATCATAACTCATGAGGCAAATAGCTACTTGCTGGCTAATTGATACGGTACATACTGCTAGTGTGGACTCTCTCTTTCATGGGGCATATCCATAACTTGGAATAGTCAAGAAAGCATTCTCTAACCTGGATGTACACAAAGTTTCCGTATTTGTGCATTCTATGCAGGTATAGGCTTTAGGGAGGTCAATGATTAAATGCCCAACACGAGAACACAGAGTTTAAGTAGCTACTCTAAGGGGGCGTCTTATATGATTATATCATCTGAATTGGCCAAACTGAATTGCTTATCAATTTATCTTTTAACAAATACGCAGTTAAGTAGGGCAGAACTTCCTTAATCGATGAATGGTTTGTTTGTGTTACTATTTTCAGGGAGAAATGATCTAAAGTTTTACTAGTGATCGTTATCGCTGGTCTGACTGGATGTTACTTGAAAGATTATTTTCGCATGGGAATTCTAGATGTAATTGGATGTTACTTGAAAAAAAAAAATAACATAATGGTAATTAACTCACAAAAATGAACGCAAATTTTATTGTTTTATTTGATCCATCCAATAGTTTGAATTTGGCTACGTCATTTGATACAAATAAAATGAAAATCATGATGGTGGAATGGCCCGTATGTAGATAACCCTAAGGCTCGTTCGCTTTTTGGTAAGTTATTTATCCAAGTAAGTGTATTTACCATGTTCTTTTATTTCCAAGGTAAATAAGGCAATGGCCATTTTATCCATAGAAATCCATTATTAAAAGGGGTATTTTTGTCTCATTCAAATATTGACAACTTTTTCCCTATGTGGGAAGGTTATTTATCCACCTAGGAGATAGATATCATTTTCTTGGGTAAGAGATACCCAGGAAAATAAACTTTCCATGATCCCCACATAAAGCTGAAAAAAGAACATAAGATTCTTAGACAATGGGAATCAAAATTCCATTGACCAATTTTCCCCCTCTCCAAATCCAAAAAAAGAATGCCCCCTAAATAGGAGACGGGATGGGCTCTCCATAGAGCACGCCTCACAGCCCATCCCTCCCCATGAACTGGGAACATCTTCCCACAACAAGCACGAGGGGGATGGGCTATGGGGCACCCGTGGGGCGTGCTTAGTGGGGAGTCCATGGAAATGGAAATTTGACCCATCTCAGTGGGGCCTCGCTCTGCCCTGCCTTAGTTGGGTTGGGTTTTTTGACAACAGATCAGGGTTTGGGATGGGTTTGAAACACTGGGATTGGGGACGGGTTCTAGGTACGTTTCAATAAAATAAAAAATAAAATTTTAAGTACACAATAGGAATGATCGAGTTGTGACGGAGCAAATTCAGGGATCTCCATTCCCCGCGAGAAGGGAGATAGGATTGGGATTTCTAGCCCTGTCCGGGGATGGGGTGGGGCATTTGAGTTCGAGTGGATTAAATTTAGGCTCAAAGATTAAAATATTGATATGCTTGATAACCAAAGTTGGCTATCGGTGATCCAATGTTCCATTTTTTTTTTTTCATTTTATAAGGATTGTAGGGATGGGATCTATATATATCCCTCATTCCACCCCCAAAGTTTTAAAACTTTTAAATGATGTATGTATTGGTATAGGCATGTGTATCTAGGTGCATCAAATCACATCGATGTTTTGATATAGGCTATTTTCGGTTTGACAGAAAATAAGAGAAACAAAAAGTTGAGAGAATGTTCTTAAGCAATTTAGAAGTTAGAACCTTTTAGGATGTGTTTGTTAAAAATTAATTCAAAAATTCCACCACCACCCTCCTACATGATGATAGTATCAGTTCTGATGATGTCATCATTGAGAGATGTTCTTAATACACGATGGAGATGTGCTGTGGGGCAATGTGGGGAGGCTCCTTGTGGGGCGGAGATGTGAACTCCCTACATGAATCTCTTTCATATAAAGTGGGGAACCACATCATCTTGTTTCTTACCACACTCCCAAACAAATGACCCTCCTCATCCTATCTCCTTTCTTTTTCATTTAAGGTGAGGGCACATGTCATTTTACTTCTCACCATGGTTTTTAAAAATGAACCAATCAGGAGTCTGGTTACCGGTTCTAACGGCCCGACTGTTCGACCCGAATGACTGACCCGTTTTGACAAAAAAAATAAAAAATTAAAAAATTGAAAAACAGTCAAAACTATTCGAACGGTTCAAACGGTTCGAACGGTTAACTGGCCGGTTCAGCAGTTTGCTGACCAAAATCAACGATTTTAGGGGGAAATGCGATTTTGAAGGAAAACAGAACCGATTAGATGACCAATTTCCGGTTTTTCCGGTCCGACCATCTGATCCAATTTGGTTTTGAAAACATTGCTTCTCACAAATATATAACACAAGATTAAACCAAATGTAAAAACAAACTAAGAATTACACTGACTATTTGTACTCCCATACATTTGGGAAGAGTGCAAATACAAATATGTTCAGTGTAAAACTTTGTATATGATATTTCTAAACCTTTAATTACACTGTTCGTATATATTTATACTCTTCCCAAATTGAGCCTTAGAAATTAGTAGAGGAAAAATGATTAGCACTGTTAGAACTTAGGATAATTCTATGGTCACTGAAGTCAATAGCAATATGAGGAAGTACAGAAGGTTTTAGGTCCAAATGCTAACATAATAGAAGTTTGAAAATATAATGAGAGATTGGCTCGTCTTGGTTGACAAATCTCTCAGGTAAGATTGAAAGGACAAGGAATTAAAAGACAAATGATATCAAGGTAATGATAATAAAACCAAGTTTAGTTTTTTAACCCCAATCCTTACTTTGGGGCGGCCACCTCCCCAAAATCCAAAGTACAAAAGGACTCCCTCAATCACTCAACCCCACCCAAATACATCAACAAAAGAAAAGAAACACTAATTGTACATGCAGTCATGCAGATAGGGGTTAGAAAGATCTCTTGGAACTTGGTTCTATGAATTGAAGCTCAAATGTACTTCCTCATCTATATCGTTGTTAGCAAGAAAGTAAGAACATTGATTTCCCTCATTTATTAGCCAATAAAAGAAGGTATCCCTTGTTTTTTATGGCAAGATGGGAATTAATGAGGTTAGGCTCCTTAGTCCTTAGGGGCCCTAAGTGAGATGCATTGACAGTAACATGAAAGGCTAGCACTTAATAGCCGAATTGAACTATCAAATATAATAGGACCCACTAGTAAGGTATATAATGAATATAGAATTAAAAAAAAAAGGATATAGAAAAGAAAACCATTCCAGACGTGTATTAACGACTCTCACAAATTCAAAATTATAAAAGATCAAGACTTAAATTATTAAATACTTTATTAAAAATTATCTTTTTTTCTGGGGTAAATTCCACTTTGAGGCTAGTTTCACCTTAGTATCCTAACTTCAAAATATACCAAAGTTCAACGTTTTCATCCCATGTCTCTGCTACTGCTACAACAGCCTTTTGCAATTTTGCATTGAAAATATCTGCCCATGTAGATATTTTAAATGCAAGGCAGTAAATATGCTCTGTTCTGAATCAAGCCTATCTCGTCAGAGATCTCGTCAACCGACCATCAGTTGATAAAAAAGCTTTAGAGACTTAAATCAAACAGTTGCTATTGACTTATTGCCTACATAGGCCAATATGAGATAAAAGAGATGGAAAGGTTGACAAAAAACATTGAGACTGATCTGTGGGTATGGCTGTCTTGGTTGGCAAGCATGGCTGTGTGAGATACCCAACAAAACCCATTAATATTTTCTTCTAAGAGAAAATTCTATTTTAGTACCCTGAACTTTGGGTAGTGTCAATTTAGTACTTGAACTTTCAAATCTGTCACTGCTGTATCTAAATTTTCAAAAGGTGTCAAGTTAGTCCCTGCCATTAATAAACTGTTAGTTATATGTTGAAAATGTCAAAGCAACCCTTCAAAAGAAGACATTGTTTATTGTCTTCTACCTTGAGACTGAACTAGTTTTTCTCAAAGAAAAAGAGAGAAAAAAAATGAAATATGATAGAGGGAAATAATAACTGAAAGCAAAGAAATTACTAGATAAGAATATGCTTTAGATTTAAAGGTAGAAGACAATGACTTTATTAGTCTAGAATCTCGAATACCTCAAATGGTTCAGTTGATATTTTTAATAGGCAACTAACAGTTGATTAATAGCAGGGACAAACTTAACACTTTTTGAAAGTTTAAATAATATAGTGACTTAACACTTTATGAAAGTTTAAATAATATAGTGACACATTTGAAATTTCCATACTAACTTAACACTACCTCCAAAATTCAGGATATTAAAGCGGAATTTTCCCTTCTTATTAAGATTGAGTGGGTGGGATACCATCTATGTCCAAGAGAATACACCAAAGAGGGCTGCAGTCTCTCCATACTGGCAGGCTTGAGTGATACTAGACAGATCTACTTGCCCGAGTGGGTCTCACTGTACTACTCCAAATTTTAAGGTTTTCAGAGTTCAGACCCAATTTTTGTACTTTGGGGCTTAAAAGTGTTTTTTGGATTTTATGTTATTATGTTTTCAAAAGCAAATTCTTACCAAACACTTCTTTTTTTTTTTTCTGGTTCATTTTGTTTTACAAGCTGAATGAAAACATAAAAGCAAAAAGCTTATCCAAAGGAGCAGTATGAAACCCTTTTGAATGTCAGATACTGCAACTCATCCTGAATATACATAGTTACGTACGTGCGAATAACGTAGAAAGAGGAAGAGAAGAAACATGAATGAAAAAGTCAATAACAGCATCTGAATTGTAGTAGGTTCGCAGCATAAGCAATGATCTTCACTATTAACCAACGCGTGCCAGCTACAGAGAATCCCAAATCCAGAAGAAGTGGAAAGTAAAGCAAAGACAGCGTTTAGTCTAATTAGTCTTTAATTCGGTACAGATTTTGTTCTCACTGTTGATGGGAAGAAATCAGAAGAAAAGTCAGAAAGGATTACAGACATATCAGCGATTGCTTATCTATCTTTATCCCACCGGACTATGTTTTTTTTTTTTCTTCTTTCATTTTTCGTTTAGAATGAATCGGGTTAAATTAAAGTAGGATCTGGTGGGTAGTTGCAGCTGCTCTTCTTCTTTTCTTGTCCTCCTCGTAGTTTCCGGCTAAAGAATCGAACAACCAGCCCGCACCAACCCCGACAACCAAGTCGATCGTGTAGTGGCCCCGGGTCCCTAACAACCTCACCCCTTGTAACACGTTCAAGGTGTCGAACAAGCATGCCAACTCTCGCCGCTGCATTCGTCGCATATCCAAAGAAGCAATCACCGATCCCGCCACGTGACCGGAGAAGAACAGGAAGAAGGAAACATTCCCTACCGGAAAATCCACGCCTGAACCTAAGAATCCCTCAGGCAATGGCAGCTGGGTCGAGTAGCCCAGTATTCCTCTGCACGTGAACATGAATAGCGCTGATATGGTCGCTCTTGGTCGGCCTTCTACGAGCCATGACCACAGTATATACATCGTTTGCATTCCCACGAACACCTAACCATCAAAATGCGAAACTCGATCAGATTTCATTGGCATAGATAAATTAACGAATTTGGATTTTGGAAAAATAACGTCAAAACTCGAAAGAAAAAGGAAAACAGATAACTGGGTTACCGTATTAAGAGCGGCCAAGGCGGTGTTGAGGGCAGGACGAGCAGCTAAAACTCGGTGAAGGGGACGAGTTAAGAGGAAACCCAGATCGAAAGGTGGAGAGGAAGGAGGAATCATGAAGAGGGTGTACTCAACGCCCATGAAGAAGAGAAGAGAAACCGCGAATATGCAGGGGATGGGATGGTACCTCACCACATTCACCGCGTCCTCCATCGACCAACCCAGGAAGAAGACCTTCCTATTTTGTCCCACCATCGCTGCTGCTTTGAACGGTTTCTTCATCATCTTGGTGTCACCCTTCTTGTGGCTGTGGAGGTTGCCGACGGTGACGCCGTTGATGGATTTCCGGTCTCTACTCTTCCTGAGGTTGGTGTAGCTATGAAAACGACTCCCCTCTGCATCCATCGTCGTTGCAGCAAACGAAAATCGCCATGGACAAAATGCCAGAGCGCGTTATATATATGATGAGAGAGGGAAGGCGGAAATACCAAACACATACAGGCGCGGAAGTGATGGGTGACAACAGATTTGAATGTATTGCCACGGATTTGCCATTTTCCTTGTGCTTATGGGCTGGAATCTGGACTTAGCTTTGGAGGCCCACTAATTCGCATGCACCGAGCACCACTGGATTAGATCAATCACGAAAGTAGCATCAAAGGCGCCTTTTGTTAATTGGACATGGGAGTACAATAATGTAATAGGATAAATACATAACACGCAAATCAAGATGAGTCGGTATAAATCAGTTGGGATTTGGGAAGGTTTTTCCAAGGTAGAGGGGTCAAAGCGATGGAATGTGCTTTGGTGATGAAAACGTGTCCATTGACGAAGGGGGTAAATGAAAACGTATTTTTTTTTTTTGTGGCAAATGAATGTCCATTGTCCAGGGGGTTAATTGTCAATGACCCCTCTAAGTAAGAGGATGTTTGTAATTGTCCCCGTAAAATCGGAGCCACCCTGAATGGGCCAGGTTTTCTCCGATCTTAACAGGGATGGAGAAGATATTTTTCTCCTGAATTATTGACGGGGTTTGTATATAATTTTCTGAATTTACCTTTAATATTAATTTTTATAACATCTCTAAATTTTCTTTAAATTCCTAAAATCTTAAAATCTGAAGATTTTATAATTCTATTTCTAAATTATTTTTAAATTATCATAATCCAATTCTTAAAAGGTATTGCCTTGAGACAACAAAAATTTGGGGAATCCTGTCCACGATGGAGAATGGATGCCCTGCCCCACCATAAAAAAAACGGGATAAAGCATGTTGGTTTCAAGGCGAGGATGAGGAGGGGGTTCCCCACCAGCCACCAAGTTGCTATTCCTAGAAGAGAGATTATTCACTTAGTCCCAAAAAGGACAAAATCCAAAGACGGTCCATCATTTTAGGGAAAACATTTCTTTGGATCATGTCACATGTGAACCCCAATGAAATGTGAATAGACAAATGTTAAATAAAAATTAGTTGATGTGATTTCTTGAAATTGTTGCAAATGTTGGCATGTACACATTTTATTAAGGGATTTTGATTGCATCAATTTAGGCTACTATTTGTAATGCAATCTATAAGATTATTGTCTAAATTCTAGTAAATACAGTTAAACCTTTTAAAAAAATAGTCTTGCCAAAATGGCAAATACCTGAAAACATTTTAGTTGCTCAGGAGCTCTTTAATAATGTGAGAAGGAAATAAAATGAAAATTAGGATTAAAGACTTGCAAATTTTACATAGAGAAAACTTATGATAGACTTGAGTGAAAGTTCATAGAAAATTCTCACTAAATTTGGATTTAATGACAAATGGATCAGGTGGATTGTGGAGTGCATCACTTCAATATCTTTTTAGACTCTGATAATGGCTTTCCATCAAGGACCTTTACCCCATCTAGAGGTAGAGGAGTTAGACAAGGGGACCCCTTATCCCTCTATCTTTTTGTCCTATGCAAGCAAGCATTAATAAGGCTTGTTTGCCATGAAACCACTAATGATCAAAGATCAATATATTAATATGATACATCTCATATGGAGCATATTGTGTCCATATCAATGATCGTGGAACACATGAATACATCAATACATACAAGGTTTTTGAAGTATAAAACTTTGGGATGATAGAATTCATCGCTCTATTGTTGATAAAATAAAAAATAAACAAAACAAATTGGGGTATTGGTCTTTTTTTTTTTTCAGAGTATTCGTCATATCATTAAGCATTAATACCCACTTGTTGGCATTGGAAACATTGATATTTTGATCAACTCCAATGATTAAGAAAAGTCTAGATTGCATAGGTGCAGGGGTGCTCTGGTTCCTACCCTAAAATTTATTGATGACTACCTAATTTTTATAAGGGCTTCAATTAATTTACCCAATCAAGTTAAACTAAGTTGAGGGAGTGGAAACAAAACTATTTTTCTCTAGCAAGATAAAATCTTGAAATTCCCGATGAGATTTGTTTATTTTCCAAAGAAAATCTTAAAAGTATAGATAAACTTCAAAAAACATTTATTTGGGGTAAATGTGGTAAAAAAAGCCTTTGCCGTTAATAAAATGGGAAAAACTATATGTCCCTTGAAAGGGAATGTGGGAGAAGTCAAAATGTTGGGGAGGAGTTATTCAACTTCTTTACAGAACCTCTCCCCATGCAAAAATTCCCACCATAGAAACAAACCAGAATAGTATTTTAGTCTGCTTTCAAAAGAATAACATGTTGTTTGAGTCTTTAGACTATCTTAATCCTCAAGATTGGCGCTAACATGGAAAAAATATTGAACTAAAGGAAATTCCATATTCATTTTGCTTTCTTGGAGGCTTGCTGGGAGGTATAAGGAAGAAACTAAGGAAGGCTAAGCCTCTGCCTAGAAAAGGCAAACATTGGGGGTGGCAAAAAGCTACAAAATTTTCGTTAAGTTTAACCCAAACTTACTTGGGCAAGATTAGAAGTGCTCAAAACTTAATGTTAGTGGTTTATCAGTTCCAAAAGAAAATTTCAGGATGGGTTCATTATCTAAATTTAAAGATGGGGATAGTTTTCTGAGAGGGCTTGCGGGAGTTGGCCCTAAACAACTCACTTTGGACAAACGAAAGTTTGGTGCTGGAATTGCCAAGGGATAGGACACCCCCCCTGACAATTTAAGCAGCGAAAGAGTCCTTAAGGAAGGAGAAGCCTGAAATTGTATTTTTTTAGTGAAATGAAGTGCGGCCTAATGAAATGTAGGAAACATCTCAAAATGCTAAATAATTGAAACTGTTGGAGGATTGATTCTAGAGGTCTCTCTGGAGGTCTGCCTTTGTTCTGGAGTGATCAATTAAAAGTTGTTGATATATTGGCAACAGATATCTACTTAATCCATATAAGAATTGTGGAGGATACGGGTAGAAGTTGGTGTTGTTCATTGGTATATGGGGAGCCTGAAAGAGCAAAGAAGTTTTTTCTTTTTTTTTTTTTTCTGACAAGATAGAAAGTCTAGTAGAAAGGACAAGGGAGCCATGGTTATGTATAGGAGATTTCAATTTGATATTCAATTTGGATGATAAAATTGGAGGAAGAAATCCAAAACTAAGGGAGATTAGAAGAAATAAAGAGTTGTTGAGATGTTGGAAAGTAAAAGAATCCCAAATTGTGGACCAAGGTACACTTGGTTAAACAATAGAGAGAGTCAGGATAACATCAAGGCAAAATTAGATAGGGGAGTTTGTAATGTGGTGGAAAGAGATTTTCCTGCATGCAATAGTTATGTCTTTGTCTTCTTATGGTTCAGATCACTTGCCAATTTATTTGAACACAGATCCTATAAGGAAAGATCTCAAGAAACTTTTCAGAGATGTGGATGATGCATGAAAAATGTGAAGAGATAATTAAAGAAAACTGGATGGATACTAAAAATCAAGAATGGAGCAAAGATAAATGTAATCACATGAGGAATGTCTTAAGGAAGTGGAGAAAGGAGGAATTTGGTAAGATCCATGAGCAAATAAAAAACTTTAAGAAACAACTAGCAAAAGAGAAAACAAAAGCTAGATCAAATTTCAACTATAATAGAATTAAACAGTTGGGAGGGGGGGAGCTTGATAAGGTCTTAAAAAAAAAGAGGAAGTATATTGGGCCTAAGGATTTAGAATCAATTGGTTGACTCATGGGGACAAGAACACAAGATTTTTCCATAATGCAACCATAAGAATGAGGGCAAGGAATATGATTCTAAAGATCAAGAATAGAGAAGGGGAGTGGATTGAAGGTAACTAGTGTGCTTACAAATTACTTCTAGGGAATCCTATCCTCATATAACCCTTTAGAAATTGACCTAGCCATAAAGTATGTGGAAAGAAAAATTAGGGAGGAACGTAATGATGAATTATAGAGAGAAATCATAGAGGAGGAAATTAAAGAAGCCATTTTTCAGATGACCCCTAGAAAAGCCCTATGCCTAGATGGATTTCCCCTTTTTTCTTTCAAAAATAATAGGAGGTGGTTAATGATGGAGTAGTAAGTGAAGTAAATTTTTTAATGAATGGAGTACTAAATAGAAATTTAAATTCCACCTTTGTTACTCTTATTCCAAAAGTCAAACGTCAGAGTGTGCGGCTCAATTTAGACCTATTAGCCTGTGTAACACAGTCTACAAAATAATCTCAAAAATTCTGGCAAATAGGATAAAGTCTATTCTCAATAGGGTCATCTCCTTAAATCAAAGTGCTTTTATACATGGGATGTCAATTATTAATAACATTTTGGTTGCTTATGAGTTCATGCATTACATGAACAAAACCAAAGCAAAGAATGGTCTCATGACCATCAAATTGGACCTGAGTAAAGCCTATGACAAGGTGGAGTGGAAATTCATTGAAAAGGTAATGATTAAAATGGGGTTTGGAGAAATGTGGGTAAATTGGGTTATGAATTGTGTAAACTTTGTCTCCTACCAAATCTTAGTGAATAGAGTTCTCTCCAAAAAATTTTTGGCCCTAGAGGAGACTTAGGCAAGGAGATCTTGTGTCCCCTTACATCTTTCTAATCTGCTTTGGTGTTCTCTCTGCTATTTTAAACAATATGATAGAAAGGAAAGAGCCATCAGGAATCAAAATTTGTAGACAGGCACTAGTGATATCTTATTTTTTCTTTGCAAATGACAATTATCCATTCTCAAAAGCAAACCTTGTGGAAGGAAACAAATTGTTAGAAGCCTTACCAATCTATGGAAAGGCATCGAGT
This sequence comes from Nelumbo lutea, assembly GCF_056320005.1. Lineage (NCBI taxonomy): Eukaryota > Viridiplantae > Streptophyta > Magnoliopsida > Proteales > Nelumbonaceae > Nelumbo > Nelumbo lutea. Next base: position 15,746,214 of record NC_142691.1, read on the forward strand.
TCAATAGGTGAATTTTGAGAAATCTGGATTTTTTTTTTTTAGTTCTAACATGCATAGTAGGCTTCAAAAGATCATCACTCAAGCACTTAGAATTAAAAAAAAAAAAAAAGTCTCAATCCCTTTCTATACTTTGAAGTCTTTCCAAGTATATAGTGAGGAGAAAATGCCAAATTTTCAACTATCTAAATGAAAGAGTTGAAAATAAGACCAAGAGTTGGAGGGGAGTGTTGTTGTCTCAGGCTAGTAAGGATGTGCTCAAAAAGGCAGTGCTCACAGCAATGCCTACACACTACATGTCATGCTTCTTGGTGCCTTGCAAAATATGTAAAGAGATAGCAAAGACTCAAAGGAAACTTTGGTGGGGAATTCGAATAGTGGTAAAAAGGTTAGATGGATCCCTTGGGCTCAGATCTATAGAAATAAATCAAATGGGGGATTGAACTTCACAGATCCCCACCTTTTCAATATTGCTTTATTGGCTAAACTAGCATGGAAACTTTGTATGGATTCAACTAGCTTATGTGCCTCCTTGTTGAAGGCAAAGTATTTTCCCAATTTTCATTTTCTTCAAGCAAAGCAAGGAAGCAATGCTTCCTAGGGTTGGAAGAGTATAATGGAATGAAGGAAATTACTGGAGAAAGGGATCTTTTGGAAGATTAACACAAGGGAGAAAGTTGATGGTTGGAGGGATCCTTGGATTCGGGGCATTAAAGGTTTCATACCAATAGGTCTTAGACCATGTTAAAACAATGTGTGGGTGGGGGACTTTATAAACCAAGAAACAAGAAGTTGGGATGTGGAGAAAATTAGAAGTTCCTTTTCTACTTTAGAAGAGGAAAAAATCCTAAAAATAGATCTATCAAGGAATCAATGCGAGGATGAATTAATTTGGATTCATAATCCAAAAGGGAGGTTTACAGAAAAATCAGCTTATTGGGTAGCAGTTTAGGAGTGGAATTCATAAGACTGTAGTAGAAATAGGTATGGAAGAGAAAGAGTGCTATGGAATATTCACTGGAAGATCCCTATTGAACCAAAAATCAAAAACTTTTTGTGGAATTGTTGTCTTAATGGCATTCCAATGAGGAAGAATATGTTTAGAAGAAAGTTAACTAGCTCATCTTTATGTCCAAGGTGTAATGTAGAAGAAGAGACCATCTTTTGTGCATTACTCCTTTGTGATAAAACAAGATGTATCTGGTTCGGTGTTGGATGTGGGTTTAAACCTTCAAAAGATGTTTCAACAGACTTCAATGGTTGGTTCTATCAAATTTTAAAAGACTATGAAAAACAACCTTAAATTTACTAGCTGAGGCACTCGAGTTTGAAGGGAAAGATTTTCTTTCTCTATGTTTCCTTTCAACCAAACATTGCAAGATATATATAGAGGTAGAGTTAGCTCCCTCTTGCGATTAGGATACAAACTCCTACATGAACAATGAAAGCCAAAACAAAGAACAACTAAGATAACAACTAAGTTTCATACACCAGATAGGACTCATATAGTAAGAAGGATAAAGCTACGCTAATACCCCCCCTCAAGTTGGAGCATGTAAACGGGAAATGCCCAACTTGGCAAGAAGATGCTCGAATGGTTGCCTGCCCAGGGCCTTCATAAACATATCAGTAAGTTGCTTGGAAGTCCTGACGTAGGAAGGCCGTATATTCCCATTCTGAATTTCATTGCGGACAAAGTGATAGTCTACTTCAATGTGTTTAGTCCTCTCATGGAAGACCAAATTCACAGCGATATGCAAGGCTACTTGACTATCACAGTGTAATCGCATAGGATCAGGATGACCGACTCCTAATGAATGCAACAACCCTTTTAACCATTTCAATTCACATGCAGTTGTTGCCATAGACCTGTATTCTGCCTCAGCCGATGATCTGGATACTGTAAGTTACTTCTTTGTCTTCCATGAGATAGGTGCTTGTCCCAATAACACAAAGTATCCAGTGAGAGAGCGTCATGTCAATGGACACCCGGCCCAGTCAGAATCACAGTAAGCATACAACCGAAGATCACTATCAGCCGAAAGGAAAATTCCCTGTCCCGGGTTACCTTTCAAATATCGCACCACACATAAAGCCGCCTCCTAGTGTTCTTCACAGGGGTTCTGCATAAATTGAGCAAGCACATGTACACAGTAGGACAATTCAGGACGAGTAATGGTTAAGTAAATTAAATGACCCACAAGCCTCCTGTAACTCTCTGGTTTCATCATCAGAGGACCATCTGCCAGAGCTAGTTTATGATTTTGTTCCAGGGGAAGTTTAGCTGGCTTAGATCCTAGCAATCCAGTTTCTGATATGATATCCAAAGCATACTTCCGCTGACATAGAACAATACTTTTCTGGCTTCTGGCGACCTCCACTCCTAAAAAATACTTCAAAGCTCCCAAATCTTTCATGTGGAAGCATTGGCTCAGATACTCCTTGAATCTTCGTATGGCATTGCCATTATGAGTCCTATCTGGTGTATGACGTAATCCTTGAGATGGGTGGAAGGATGCTTCACTCTATGGCCTCGTCCAAGTTGCCCATTCCCTGCATTCATTTCTTCCATAGAACCCCCCCTTACTTCATGCTCCCCTTCATTATTTTCATTCCTGTCGTCCTGATCTGTCTCTCTTATGATCTCATGAGTACCATTACCCCTTCCTCTCTCACTATCCTCTTCGCCATACTCTTCAGTGTCCTCCTGGTCATAAGCAAGATTACCATCATCGGGTTTGCGTTCGACTTGTTTTTCTTCAATAGCATAAGGAAATTCAGTTTCTGAAACACCACATCCCTAGAAACAAAGTATTCATTATTTTCTAAGTCATAAACTCTCCATCCCTTCTTGCCAAAGGGGTATCCCAAAAAGACACAACGTCTGGCTCTACTGGCAAACTTGCCCCTGGTCCGATTTAGGTTTCATGCATAACACAAACATCCAAATGTGCGTATATGTTTGTAGCTTGGTTTCTCCCCATACAACATCTCATACAATGTTTTACCCAAAAAGAGAGTGGAGGGGGTCCTGTTGATCAAATAACCACTGTCATAACACATTCTCCCCAAAACTCAATAGGGAGATCGGCCTGAAATCTAAGAGCTCTGGCAACATTCAGTATATGTCTATGCTTTCTCTCGATACATCCATTCTACTGCGGTGTTTCAACACATGAGGTCTTATGTATTATGCCTTGCTCAGAGAAATATTCCTTCAAGCAAGTAAATTCAGTACCATTGTTGCTTCTAATTATCTTCACCAATTTTCCATATTAGCGTTTTACCATAGTGAAGAAGTTCCACAGTTTTTTTCCTACTTCACTTTTGTCATTAAATAAGAATACCCAAATGGCTCTTGAGAAGTCATCAACCATGGTCAAAAAATACGAGGCACCACAAGATGCCCGTACTGAGTACGGACCCCATAAATCACAATGAATCAAATTGAAAGTCCCTTTAGCATTGTTTTCACTATAATCAAACGCACTTCTTGTCTATTTGCCTTTTGAACAAACACCACATATCATATTTCTACTATCACATCTAATGTTTAAATTAGTAAGAAGTTTAATTACTTTCTCAAAGGGATGACCCATTCTCTTGTGCCATAACTCGTATGCTGCTTCAACCTTTGCTTTGTGAACTCTGCTTGAGTGCGCACCTTTGAAGCAGTAGAGCCCTCCGCGTAGTTCACCCGCACCAATCACCATCCTCGAAGTGCGGTCCTGTATAACACAATTTATTAGTGAATTGGATATTATAATTTGAATCTTCTAATAATTACGACACAGATATCAGGTTACAATTTAAACGATGAACATAAAGCACATCTGTAAGCTTCATGTGCTCATTCAAAATGACGATCCCTTTCTTTATTGCCATGACATGCTTTCCATCGGGCAATCCAACCTGACAAATGGTCACGGTCTCGGTATTACGCAAGAGGTTCAGGTTTCCTGTCATATGGTGCGAAGCTCCTGTATCAATTATCCAATTCATACCTGTCAACTTCTCGGTTGTGTTGGGTTTGCAAGAATTCAACAGATTAAGGAAAGTGGACCACTGTTCATTAATCAATCCACCGAATGAAGTGTGATCTCCCTCTGTCGCATGGGTCGGTTCAGAAGTTTGCCACTACTTGTGCAGCATTCGCTTTCTGTCCGCCTCCACGTCCATGACTAGATTTACCTTGTGTTCCTCGGCCTCGAGCTTTCCCACTCCCAATAGATCTCGGTCGGTCTCCCCACCAGTCCGGGTAGCCGATAAGTTGAAAGCAACTCTCGGCCTCATGTCCTGTTCGTCCACAGTTGGTGCACACTCCAGATTTCTCTTTTGTATCGTGTCCTGTTGTTTTTGTGCCACCTTGTACTTGCACAGCAAAGCTTATTGCCTCTTTTCTTTCTTCTTTGCTACGGGTCATGGTTCTCAGCCGCTCCTCTTGTATCACCATTGCATAGGCTTTGTTCAAGTTTAGTAGTGGATCGGTGCCCAAAATATTGGAATGCACGGTTCCATATACTGAGTCATCCAAGCCCATTAGAAATCGATGAACTCTCTCTTCTTCTCGTTTCTTCTCTAGTTTTGTGGCGATGTTGCAGTTGTATCCTGCACTGACGCATGTCGGAATTTGCTCATAATTAGCAAGTTCTTCCCAGATTTGCTTCAGTTTGCCATAATATGCCATGATTGGGAGATCGGCCTGTTTGTTGGACGCAAGATCTGCCTTGAGTTGCTGAATTCTTGGCCCATTGCCCATTGAAAACTATTCTTTGATGTCGTCCCACAAGTCCTTCATAGCCTCCATGTATGTGATTGTAGAGTGTAGGGTTGGTTCTATCATGTTGAGGATCCATGAGACCAGCATCGAGTTCACAGTCCACCAGTCTTCCAACTCCAGTGAATCGTCCGCGGGCTGAAATATGGTTCCATCGAGAAATCCGATTTTCTTCTTGGCTCGGAGCGCCATTCGCATTGCTCGAGTCCATTCGTCGTAGTTATCTCCTTTCAGTTGGACTTGGGTAATTATATTACCCGGATTGTCATTGGCCACCAGGTAGTACGGTGAGACTACCTTTCTGCTTCCGCCCTCACCTTCATTCTGCCTTTCTCTTCCATCCGCCATGATCAATTGGTCAAAGCAAGGTGTTTCCTTCCTGGTTTTAGCGAAGAATAACTATCGGCTTCGACCGGTTGTTGAAAAGAGAGCCCTGCAGAATCCTCAGAGAAGGAAGCCCAAGGGCTTAAATAGGATAGGAGTCCGTCCCCTTTCTCTCTTTCTCTCTTCCTCTCTCCAACCTGACCGAGCCAGCGAAGAAGCAACAGCGGCTCCGAAACCTTAATCGGAATCGTCTCTCCAAGTCTTCTCCGAGTTCCATCACCGGCTTTGCATCTTCCAACGACAACCCCTGTTTCCTCTAAGAGAATCCGCTTCACGAGCAATGATCAAAAAAAACAAATACCGTGGCCTCCAGTCTTGACGATCGAAAGAAGGTAGAGTTCTGCTAACTCTTCAGTGATCTGCTCTACAAACAGAGGTTTAGAGAAGATCGAACGAGCAAGTTCAGAAGGCGGTGCGAAAGTCAAACAAACCACGCTTTGATACCATGATAAACTAAGACACTCGAGTTTGAAGGGAAAGATTTTCTTTCTCTGTGTTTCCTTTCAACCGAACATTACAAGATATATATAGAGGTGAGTTAGCTCCCTGTTGCGATTAGGATACAAACTCCTACATGAACAATGAAAGCCAAAACAAAGAACAACTAAGATAACAACTAAGTTTCATACACCAGATAGGACTCATACAGTAAGAAGGATAAAGCTACGCTAATACTGGCCCATATTTTTACCTCTCTATGGGAGATATGGAAGGATAGAAACTTATTCATCTTGGAAAATGAAAATACTAATCCTTTCACTAAAGACATATCGGACCTTGGTGGTGAAGTTAGGAAGTTGTTTGCTTCCTAATGAAAGAAATAGGAAAAACCTTGTAAGTTAATTTATATGATGGTTTTAGTAACAGTATGGTTTTGTGATTAGAGATGCTTTGGAACGTTGTTGGGTGCTGTAGTTGGGTCGTGTGTTGTAACTTCTACATTGACTGCTGAAACAAAAGCTCTTCTTCAAGCACTAGCTTATGCTGTGGAGCAAGGTTGGGATAAAATTATCTTTGAATCATGGATTTTAAAACCAACCTGGAGATCGAACTGGTCAGGGGTCCAGTTACCGGGTCAAATGGTCCTGACCGTTTGAACCGAACAGTTGGCCCATTCTGATAAAAAAATAAAAAAAAAAAGAAACGGTCAAAACCATTCAAACAGTTAATTGCCCGGGTCAGTGGTTTGCTGACCAAAATCAATGATTTTTTGAGAAATCCTGATTTTGAAAAAAATGAAACCGGTCACCTAACTGATTCCCGGTTTTTCCGGTCTGACCGTTTGGTCCAGTCTGGTTTTGAAAACCATGCTTTGAATTAGATTTGGCTTAGTTGATAAATGCTCTCTCAACAGAGGACTACAATTGCCACCATGTCACGGGGATAATCAGCGAGGCCCCGTGCGGTGCTCGATGGGGTCGAGAAAGCCTACGAAAGCAAGCAACAACACACACCAGGCAGCAAAAATGCACACAGATTAGACAAAAGGTAACTTGTATTGCATTAATCAATGGTAAGCACAAGCACACAGTACAGTGTCAAGGGGATCTCGTGCTTAACCTTTACATGCTCATGAACTCACTCGACTACCTACCTCCCCTCTTACAAAATACATGCGTAGCCCACCCATGACACTCATGCTGACACCTTGAAGGCACGCGGTTGGCACTCTGATGTCTCGTGGTAGATGCTTGATGGCGCGGCAAAGGAGTCACTCATGACATTCTCCCCCACTCAATTCGATCTACGTCCTCGGAGATCGGCTTCGGCTGGTCCTTTAGAGTCACTACTGCGGAAGGAAGGTTCTTCTATTGCTCCCGAACCTGCTATCGTCCAAGGCCAAGGTGTATAGTCTTGTAGCATGGTTGGGTTGGCCTACTCTGTTGTGGTTTCCTAGGGCTAAGTCCTTTCCTGGCGGCCTCAAGGTATGTTAATGGCTGATTCGACTTGGTTATTTGGTAGGTTTGGGCCAGGTAAGGGTCAAAATGATGGTTTGGATTGTTGGGGTGTTGGTTCCCATGAATATTTCCCCAAGGGTGACTCACAAGGCTCCTAGGCAGCTTGGGTGGCACTCACTTTCCCCTGTGGTTGTGGTGATAGGCGATGTTGAACTTGGACACGGCCTTGGGTCTTCTACTTTGCTTGATGGCTGTCGACGCACACGAACTCTGTTGCTGGAGAGGTGTAGACGGCTGGATGGCCTGTTGTTTCCTACTGCTGCTGTAGTTGTTGGCTCGAGGTGCGGCTTCTTCAGCTTGTAGAGTGGGGAACTTCTTTGCTTCCTTCATGTTGGCGTTGAACAAGACTTCTTCATGAAAAAGTTGTAGTGCAGAAACTTGCTTCCCATGAACTCGGGTAGAAGTCACAACTGGTACCATGCAAGGGGAGCGCTCGTCCAAGATGCACAGAGAGTTGATGTGAGGCTGGAGCGCGGCTTCTACTTGTCTCATGAAGTCCATTCCCAAGACAACTCGGAAGTCATCTAGGGGTACAACTGAAAGATTAATCTTGTCTGTCCACGGCCCAACTTGGAGGTCAACCCCACGAGCCGTGCCTTCAATCGCCTTTGCCCCAGATTTCACGGCCTTGATCCACCCTGTCTCTTTCACGGTGTTCAACTTGAGTCGCTTGGCCTCGGCAACTGAAATAAAGTTGTGGGAGGCCCCTGTATCAACAAGGGCTTGAGTCGACTTCTCGCCGAGGAGGATGTCTACATACTTCAGCCCCCTTTGGGCTCTCTTTGGCCTTCCATGATTGGCCTCTTTCTTCACCATGGCATTGAAGAGTTGAAGGGCACCCACTCTTGGCACCTGCACAGAATTTTCCTCATCACTTTGCTCGTCATCACTGAGCTTGGCAACAAGGGCATTGATCTTCTTCTTGGTTGGGCAGTTGCGAACCAAGTGATTTCCCCCACAAAGGAAGCAAGAAATTGGGGACCCAGTGGTTCTGGGCTTGTAATGGTGCTGAGGGCCTAGCTCTCCTTGTGGCTTCTTCCCGTAGTCTTGTCTTGCTGGCTTGTTGAAGCTAGAGTTGTCATACGGAGGGCGTGAGCGACTTGCTCCCCCACTCAAATTAGGGGAACGCGGGCTTTCTGGCTTAGGAGCTTCTTCATCTGACAAGCTGGTCTCATTGAGTTGCTCCGCCACTGCCATTGCTGTGGCGAGGTCCTGTACGTTGCGGCGTTGGAGTTCTAGCTCGGCCCATGGCTTCAGTCCATCCATGAAGTTGAACAGTAGATCCTTGTCGGACATGTCCGTGATCTCCAAGGTAAGGGCTGAAAACTCTTTAACGTAATCGTGGAGTGAGTCCCCATGTTGGAGTGCTTTCAACTTCTTCCGCGCCAAGTACTCAACGTTCTCTGGGTAGAATTGCCGCTTTAGTTCTTGTTTGAAATCAGCCCATGTCTCAATGGTGCACGTACCCCATTCAATGTCTTGGCATCGCCTGCGCCACCATAGCATAGCAATGTCAGTCAAATACATGATCACTGTACGAATTTGTGTTAGGTCATCACCAATGCCGGTGGCATGGAAATATTGTTCCATCTGCCACAAGAAGTTGTCAAGTTCCCTAGTATCTCGAGAGCCGGCATAAGGTGTGGGATCCCGAATCTTCACACGAGTAGGGGCCAGCGTTGTGGAGGGGCTTGGAGTGCTGGCCACCAGTCTCTTGAGGAGCGACATGTCTCCTCTTAGTTCATCCACTTGAGTCTGGATGTCGGAAGGAGAGGCCATGGCTACTTTCATGGCCATCCATTCAGCTTTCATCTCATTCACCTGGTCTTGGATGTCGGATCGAGATGAGCTCCCTTCTTGTCGAGATTTTGTTCCAAGGACTTCCTTAAGGGTTCTATTCAGGACGTCTTGGACCTCATTCATAATGCCATTTAAACGGGCTTCTAGCTCCACCATGGAGCTCTCAATTGTTTCCACATTCAAGTGGATTTCTTCTACACGGTCACGCATCTCCCCAACAGTCACTTCACAACGAAGGATGCATGTGTCGAAGGCAGCAAGCATATCAGCTGACTTGTCAGGCTTGCTTGTCTTGGATGTGCGACCCTTTGGGGCCTTCTCTACAGCGGCTTCATCGCCTAGAGACTCATCAGTCTCCCTTGCATGGGCAAGGCCATGCCTAATCTCGTTGGTGAGTTCCTTGTTGTGCTTCATTGCGCCACCACTAGTGTTGCTATGCAAGGGTCATGAGCGTTGAGGAGCAACCTGCTCTGATACCAACTGTCATGGGGATAATCAGCAAGGCCCCGTGCGGTGCTCGATGGGGTCGAGAAAGCCTACGAAAGCAAGCAACAACACACACCAGGCAACAAAAATGCACACAGATTAGACAAAAGATAACTTGTATTGCATTAATCAATGGTAAGCATAAGCACACAGTACAGTGTTGAGGGGATCTCGTGCTTAACCTTTACACGCTCATGAACTCACTCGACTACCTACCTCCCCTCTTACAAAATACATGCGTAGCCCACCCATGACACTCATGCTGACACCTTAAAGGCACGCGGTTGGCACTCTGATGTCTCGTGGTAGGTGCTTGATGGCGCGGCAAAGGAGTCACTCGTGACAACCAGGATCTCTTATTGATCTGCAGAGACATTAAAGCCCCATGTGTTGAAAAAATTTTTCTGTTTAAATGGACAACTTGTGAAGCAAATCAGAGAGCCCATGTAGTAGCCAAGATGGGTCTAACTTCAAAATTTTGTCGGAAAGATGCTCTTCCAAAATAGCTGGCAATTCTAGTGTTACAGGATTTTTTTGCTGCAAATGCTGATCCTAGCATCTCTAGTATGACTGTTAATCTGTAATTCTGTAATTCATTTTTGTGTTTTTGTGTCTTGTTTTTCTTTTCTTTTCTTTTTTTTTTTTTCTTTCTGTTGTTTTTCTCTTAAGCTTGCTGTGTGTCTATGGTTTTTGTTAGTCTGGCTTGTTTCTATGTCTTGTTGGTATTTTCCTCTTTGAATGAAATTGCTTTTCTCCAAAAAAAATCCACTCAATGGGGGATTCATGCCTGTATTGTGAATCATAATTTAGCGAAATCCCCTTAATTCATCAATAACAAATTTGATTGGATATATATACAGAGACTCAGCTTGAATTCAGATTCTCTTGGATCTTTAGATTTGTATATTTGATTATCCTTAAAATAATAAGGAAAAAGCTAATTGAGTAATTGGGTATCTAGAGAACCGATAATTAAAAGAGTCCAGAGAGTAGACTCTTAGTTAACCTGAATCTAAAGGTTATGGATGGTATTGACCAAGATTCCAACTCATGGAATTGGTCTCTATTGCCTATACCAATTAAAATTAAGCAAATCACGTGATATCTATAAGACGATTGATTGAAAATTGATGTAACATGCCATAAAATATTAAAAAATGCACCATAATTGGACTCAAAATAGAATTAGAGCAATTCCATCGCTAAGGTGGGGCAAAAAAACCTACTATTGCTTTAATTTTCATTGGGAATTTGGAAAGCAAGAAATGAGGTGATATTCAAGTGCAAACAAATAAATCTACCCCAAATTATTGAGAAGACTTGGCACATGATGGAATATCTCTAGCAAATAAAAGTGTAGATTGCAACAAATTAAGAAGTGGAAGAAGCCGGATTTGGCTCAAGTAGAGGGCTCCAACTTTGGTCCTTCAAGGAAAAGATGGCAAATCTATTTTTGGGTGCATTAGATGAAATAGAGAAATATGAATAGTAGACACTACCATCCTGGGCGGTGATGGAAGCTCATGGATATGGCAAAAAGAAGCAGCGCATCTTCAGTTTTTGTTTTTTTTTTTTAAAGAATGGAAGTGGCGAAAAACCTACAAGAAAAATTCGATCACCTTGAAACATAATGGACCTCGTAATAGAATATCAAAGAATAGGACAAGAGAAAATCGAATACAAGCATATTTATTGAGAGGCCAACCACCAATCAAGGTGCTGATTGGCTAGCAACGCAACCGCTCTTTAATAATTTGCGCATTTGTGTAAGGCTGTATTTGGTTTGAAAGAAAAGATAGGGAAAGGCATTCCCTACTACTACTCTAATTCATTTGGCATTCTGGACTTATTTGGTTAAAATGTCTCCATCATAAGTATATAAAATATAGTAGGCATGTTAGTTAAAATAAACTTGGACCTAAATAAGTGGTGATCATTTCTAACCCCACCCTACCACAACTGAAAATTAATCTCTTGGCTACAGCCAGTTTCCAAAATTCGAAATCAAAAAACAACACACCATAATAATGTTTCTGCATTTTGTGGCAGAAATTAATTGCGAAGCAATGATCGTCGTGCAGAAGATAAAAAATTATCAGAAACCACTTGATTGAGGTACCCAAAATCTCCACCTCATGTCTCAACCACAAAGGACAGATGAGCCTGAAAAGCTTGGGAATCAGACAAATGAGTTTAAGCCCCTCTTTGGGAGTGTCTATTTCACAAATAAGTGTTTAATACTTATGAAATATGATATTTGGTGGGAAAGCCATTTATTTTAAACAGAGGTAGTACAGATATTTTTAATACAATGCGATGGGCCAAGCCGGGCCAGGTAGGAATTAAATGCTTATTGAACAAGCATTTAAAAATAAGTTCAAAACTTTGATTTCTTAAAAATGGACTTATTTTGTATAAAGTGTTTATTGGTGTAGTCCCTAAAAAATAACTACTTATTCGAATAAGTACTCCCGAACGGGACTTAAAAATAACTACTCCCGAACGGGGCTTTAAACCATTTGAGTTCGATAGCTTATTGCGATCCAGAAAGTTCAATGGGTCACCGGTATACTGGTTTGACCAACATGTCCAATCCGAGCGAACCGGATATATATTGTTGGTTGTTGCTTTTTTCCTATCAGATTCACGTTGAATTTTATTAAAAAGGCGTGAATACACCACCATACTCTGTTGGGAAGGTTGTCTCTTCTCACACGAGAAACATTGAATCAGGAGAAAGTTGATAAAAAGAAATGGAAAAGGTGGTGTTGCTGGGTCTTGTAGTCGTATATTTTGATGCTTTACCAATTACCAGAGAAAAGAGGTAGGTCGGTCGGTCGATCGGATTACGGATGATGATTCATTTCCCGGTTCCCCCCTTCAATTCTCCCACGACGCTTTCAGCTGGCCATTGTCGGTTGATTTCGATAGGTAGTGTTTGGTAAACTGTGTCTAACCGGTGGCCACCACCGTGGTTGGTGGTCGGATAGACTGTCAGATAGTTGCCATATGCCATGTATATATCTAACACCAACATTTTGTTGATGGAACAATTACTGAATTTCATTTCGCAACAAACACACAGAAATGGACGTTAACTTATGGCGAAGTATTTGTGGACAGAAACTCAGAATGCAAATATATATGTCCCAACCACCTATAATAGCTAAGCTACCACCGCTGTTCTAACTTCTAAGTACATGTGGTCTCAATTTTCAACAGTACTTCTGATGAGGATTCCAGCAAACCTATATACATTCTTCACTGGTCTGATATCTCAAGTTTAATTACATCCTGTGGAATAAGAGTTTTGTCTCAATGCTTGAATGATCCCTCAACTCTGTTTAAACTTTAAACTATTATATTGTTACTTTTTGAAGAGATGAGATTCTGCCCTCACAAAATTTGTCATCACACGGTCCTTACAAGTTACAACACTTGCACTGTGCATTTGGGAACATCTCTGTATTTGTATTTTTTTTTTTTCTAAATCCACATTTGTTCTTCAGAAAATTGGTCATACCCACCTCATTTGGGAACATCTCTATTTTTTTTCCAAAGATATTCCCAATGAAGGGCCAATTTAGTGAGATAAAGTAGTAAAGTTTTATTTTCAAGCTTCCAAATGCCACGTAAATGGCAGAACAATTTAACGTTTTATGTTGGAAACAAATAGACCATTCTTTTGACGCTTCTGTGAGCAATTAATTGTCAAGGCATTTGATTAATTGATTCTGGTAGTCGGGTCGGATCGGGTCATTGATCAGGTGGCAAGATGTTTTAGCCCAAGAATCTCCCACGTGTGGCAAGATGTTTGGGTTTGGGAGTTGGGACCAAAAACGAACCTGATGTTTCCTACTCAATACTCATGTCAGACACCACTTTTTAAGCTAAAAGGAAAGCCTCAAAATACATTGGCACACGTGACACACCTGAACGGTTAACTTAATTGGGAATGCAAGTGGCCCTTATCTGATGGACGGTTCGGATTGGTCGTATCATCCGCCACATGGGAATAATAGGGCGGTAGGGCCACTCAGTGAGTGCAATGTTATTTTGGTCGTCACTCCTCAAGGTATGAATGAAGTATTTACTTTATGAAAAGATCCACAATCCTACGAGAGGGAGTGTTTTTTCACTTTTTACAAATTAAAAAAAAAAAAAAAAGACAACACCAACATAATTCAATCAATCCCTAAACTCAACTACTTGTTCTAATTATAAAAAAAATTCCCTTCCTATTCCACCACTATCGTGCTCTATCACAGTTCATAGAAGACAGAACCATCAACCATGTTTGAGTAAAACGATAAAATCAGTTGACCTGGGTGTCCCAAGCCCAACCAGATGGCCACGCATAGGTTTCAACATCAGAGGTCAAGTCCCTAACAAAAACCCAACAAAACGCCAAAACCACCGCAGAAGATTATTGGTTCTAAATGGGCCAAGAAGTAGCCAACCGCAACAAGTGAAATGGGTCACCAAACCCGAATATCCCATCCCTGTCCCTGAACACCGACAAACTTGGAATTTGCAATTGCAACAACTAAAAGTTGTTGTCATTTTGGAATCAGGGCATGCTGCTGCAGATAATTTAGCAACTAAGACCCAATTACATAGGCGGAGTAGTTTTGGGCACATTCAATAAGGTTCCCAAAGATGTTAAAAGATAATTTTTATATTATAGAAGAACAAGTAAAGAACTATAATGGATACATGATTAATATTGATTAAACCCTAGAAAAGAGCCCCATGTAAAGCCAACCCACATTACTCTCTTTCTCAAATTCAGAGAAAGAAACTGTGAAGCAGTTTCAAGAACATTATGGCATACAAATGATTATTCTCATACATGGGTCAAACAAAATCAGTAAGGTGTGTGGTTGTAGTATCCACCTGGTCCCATACCAGTGGCAGGAGGCGGCATTCCATACTGTGGCATCCCATATGGCATCATTGCAGGTGGACCTTGGGTGTAGAATCCAGTCCCATTGATCTTGGCCAAACTCACTTGGCCCTGCATCCCATCCCTGGCATACTGCTGCCATAGCTGCTGTTCCTGAGTTAGTAAGTGCTGTTTCTTCTCGAGATCTGCCATCTGCACGTAAGCCGGTGGTGGAATATTTAGCGATGCCGCGAAGGGGTCCTGCCCAACTGTCTGGACCGTCCCATCTGGGGCAGGAAGGGCCAGCACTGGCGTTGCACTCTTGCCTGGCCCCGGCATTGGCAAAGCCACACTGCTTGCACTGCCTCCGGTCAATTGTGCAGTTCTCATGTGCTGCCTCACAGCCCCCTGATCATACATGCCGTTCAGGAGCAATGGGTCAAACCCCCCGCCCAATGTGGCTTTCTGCTTTGATAGGTTGCTTGCTGTTTCCACCAGAGCCAACTCCCAATCCGCCTTTCCAGCCTCGGCAGCAGGAGTCTGCCACGCTGAGGTTACTTCAGGCTGCCCAGATGCACCTCCATCAGATGGGAATGCCTCCCAAGAGTTATTGCCATTTCCATTAGGCCCTCCAGAAAACAAAGCCAGCGCCAACCTGTTTGACTGATCTTCAGCAGAAGCACCATCATCCCTTAAATCCACCAAGTCCGCTGTTACCTGCTGTTGCTGTGGTTTGGGCTCTGGTTCAGGTGGTGGTGGTGCTGGAGCGCAATTTTCCGGCGCAGGGAGAGCCTTTATCTCATTCATATCCTGTTCCGGCTCTTGCGCTGGCGTTTTCTCCTCACGGGGTCTCTCAGGGCTCTTCGGCCTTCTTGCTCTGTCCCTCATGAACACCTCCAATGTCTCCAAAAGCTTGTCGGTAATCCTCTGCACTTCGGGATACTCCGATGACCTTGCCACTCCTACGTCCTTACACCAATTATAAAACGCCACAAGCTCATCAATCTGCTTGGCTGCAGTAGCATATGCTTCAAAAGATTTCACACATTCAGGGTATTCCATGTCAAAGAATTTATCAAGCAACACAGCCAATATCTCGCATATATCCGCATAAAGCTGGAAACTTTCCCTGACAACAGGGTACAGCGCAACGAGCACCATTCTACTGTTCTTGGCCGTGCCGGTGGGTCGACAGGACAAGAACCTATCGAGAAGCCGCTGCAGCTGATGCATCCTGCCCAAAACTCTTTCGGGCTTCATGTCCCTAAGCGGCGTCACTGGCTTCCTTTCCTCCCGTCCTTGTGATTCATTTAAATCCCCATAAGACCTAGACCGCCGTGGCGGTCCACCGTAGTTTCCATAACCAGGTTCATCTCTGAATTCTCCATACTCGTACTCATAAGACCGCGGTGGCGGCCTCCACCGGTCGTCTCTGTCCCCAAGCCTATCATCCCTGCCGTGGCCACTGCCACCACCTCGCTGTTTCCTCTCATGCATCATACACTCAAGTCGCTGATCAAGATAGAGCGCATAGGTCCGAACAAAGGCAGAGTGATCCCATGAATTAGAATGCGCCTCATCGCGAAAATCAGACATATTAAGAAGACGAGTTCCCCTGCGAGTCGCGTAAAGGATCTCCTGTTGAAACACCGGATCTCCCTCGTTTAACAGCCGGTGAACGAGAATCAATGCCTTGAGCGCCACAATCCAATCCCGTGTTTTACCTAGCCGCCTCGACACGGTAGCAACACAGGCATTGACGTACCCTCTCGAATACGAAGTCAGAGTCAAGATCTCTCTGATATACTTCTCGTCGGTAGGATCGTCATCGTGACTCGTCGCCTTCACGATCGCTACCTCCAAGTCCGGAGCGGTATTACTGGCGACCTTTGCCAATCCAATGCTGGTCTGGTCCTTAACGGCTCCGATCGCCTTTCTGATGCTTGGCGCCATGCCCACCACCTCCAAGAACTACTTCTGTACTCAAGCTTCTTAAAATCGAAATAGAAAATAGTCATAGACCATCAAATGGAAACTAGTCCACTAGTTCCGCCTATTTTCTTTGAACTCTTTGAATCAGAACAAATATCAACCAATCTGAGTTGATTGACTGACCTCAAAAGCAGCGAGAAAGAACGAAGAGGCCGACGACGAGCGCACAAGCAAATCAGAACAGGATCAGGTCACCGACAACGACTGCAGACAAGAATGGTTACAACCTCAGTAGATCAATCATAGCAATAGCAGCGTTGTTTCGCGAGTGATAGATAACATAGCGGCGTGTGTGATAGATAACATTGGTGGTGCTCCGAAGCGGAAATGGAGCCAACACATAAAATAAAACTACAGAACTGGCTTTAACTTTTTAAGTGGAACACATAAAAATAAAATCCAGTGGATGTGTTTAAATCTGGATCGTATATCAAGATTTCGGAGCATTCCGATTTCCGAAATCCGAATCAAAGTTAGCCAGCTTTAGCGAAAGTGTCGGGGGCGTGTCGGAAATCAGGTTTGTACTAACTCTAGTCCAAACCGGAACTACTCCGAGTCTCCGACATTTTGAAGAGAGAGAGAGTTTTAACTGGGATGCAGTTCGTGTTATTTTATCACCATACAACGCGTGCATTTCACGGGGAGATTAGAATATTAATCGTTTGCTATTTGTAGAATGTTTAAAAGAAGAAGGCGAGTTTAGGACTTTTGGAATGGGGGGGGGGGGGGGACCTGTAATCCACTCGGAGCCTCGGACCACTCGGTCCACTCCTGCTATATAATATATTTTAAGGGTGGGAAAAGATCTAGAGCCCAGTCAAGGGACCGTAATACGGAACATCAGGGTGTGGTCGTATTTTCTGTAAAACTTGAGGAACTTTCAGCCGTCGGATCTACAGTGTGTTGATTGGATTTCACAGGCTCTACGGTCACTGATTTGATTGATTTTCTTCATTAATGGTGGAGATGACAGGTGTACAGGTGAGCTGAAAGAGAATGGGAAGCAATTGCAGTCTGCAGAGCTGACATTGCTAGACCGAATTTATGGTAATAGACGTACGGACGCGTGATGGAACATAATTTGGTATACAGTCGAGTGTCTGACTTTTCCGCGAACGCGAAAAACGAAGATCTCGTGCCGGTGCCGGTGCCGATGCCAATGAGGATTGACATTGAGTTTGAGCGGTTGAGCCTTTGAGGCTTGAGTTGGATCATTGGATGAGGTTGAGAAGTTGACAATAATCATCCCATTTTGATTCATTGGTCATGGAGGATAGTGGTGAAATCGCCCGTAGACCGTAGTAGGCCTGGAGTTCGGATCGGTCGGGTCTGGTCTAAGTCGGGCTCACGCATGTTCGGGTCGTTTGGGTCGAGTCCGCTTTTCGGGTTGAACCAATAAAGGGTGGCCCCTAACCTTAAGTATTCAAGTTAAAATTGATCCACGAGTCAATGTCTCAATCATCTGAGTCAGCTAGTATTTGACCAAGTCAGTATTTTTTTGCCAAAAAAGATGGATTTAACAGTCTAGTTCAAATGGGTTGATGGTTTAACTGTCCAAATGAACGTCTGTTTGAAGGTCCAGCCTTCTTTCTACTTCGGGTCACTAGAGAGGGGACCCTTGATCCATTTAGAAAGGACTAACAGAAGGATACGTTCTACACACATATTTCTAATGTGAAAATACAAATATATAATAGTAAAAATTATTAATATGAAGGATCATTTGTTAAAATAAAGCAAGAAGAAAAGTCATATTATGAAAGATTATTTTTTTTCATAATCTTAATGTACAAAGATTATTACAACTTCAAGGAATAATCGATTACATGATAATTATTCTAATCCATAATTATTTATACTATACAACAAAAATAACAAAATGTAGAAAGTGGATAATCACTTTTGTTAAATTAAAAAAAAAAATAATGTTATAATAAAGTAAAAAAAAAATGCAACAATGAGTTGGGCAAGCACTATTTGTCTTTTTACTTTTCCGTAGAATATTCTTTTTGCAACTACAAAGGCAAAAATGGTGTCAGCTGACATTAAATAAGAATGACTGGTTTTATCTTAGTATGTGTTGGAGGTTGAGGCTTAGTTTTTTAATGAAAAAGTTTAGATAGTGGTGGAAATGACACAAAAAAAAAAAAAAAGGTTTCATACTTAGAAGCAATATAGTAACGATTACACAAACAAAATAAAAATGTTGTTTATATGGGGAATTAGCAATATTATAGCGACGATTACCCATTGTCACCCTCTTTCACTGGGAAATTAGCAAAATGTTATTCTTACAACCATTTAGATCAAAAGTAGATAGAGAGAGTATTAATCTAGACCGTCCTGGGTCTAACTTTTGTTACAAAATTATTTCTAAATAAAAAATAATTTAGTAAATCAAATAGATAACAATTCATTTAATTTAATAAATAAATGAATGAATGAATAAATAAAACTTTATTGTGACATGACAGGTACAAAATAAATAATTATTTATTTATTTAATTTAACAAAATAAATAAATATTGATACAAGCTATCCTAAACCAAACTTAACAAAATAAATTATTTAATTTAACAAAAT